>NW_026616353.1:0-26359 GCF_000801105.2 Raphanus sativus | reverse complement strand
ACTAACCAATTCAATGTTAAGATCAAAGTATTACAGGTCAGATAATGGAGGAGAATACACAAGCCACCATTCAAACATCACCTTGCAAAGCCACCGGCATCATCCATCAAACTAGTTGCCCTTATACACCACAACAAAATGGTGTAGCTGAGAGAAAGGAATAGACATTGATGGAGTGGCAAGTGTGTAAGAATGATGTTTCTATACCAATGTGCCCAAACGTTTCTGGAGTGATGCAGTCATGACAGCATGTTACCTTATCAATAGACCCCAACAAGAGTGCTAGATGATCTCACTCCATATGAGGTATTGAACAACAAGAAACCCTCTCTTGATCACTTGCGTGTGTTTGGGTGCTTGTGTTATGTGTTACAGCCAGGTATGCAGAGGAACAAATTAGAGGCCAGAAGCACTAAGGCTGTATTCATTGGCTACTCTACTACTCAGAAGGGCTACAAATGCTATGATCCAACATGAGGAGGGTTCATGTGTCAAGAGATGTCAAGTTTGTGGAAATCAGAGGGTTTTATGATGAGAAGAGTTGGATGAGCTCAAGGACTCTCTCAATCATCCACTGATAGGGGCAAACAATTTGAGAAGAATTATGGAGTCTCTTGGCATCCATATGCCTCAGGCCGAGTCAAAATCAGAGTGATGGAGCTGGTGGTCTGACAAAATGGGAGTCCTGAAGCTGGAAATCAACCTCCAGTAGCTGTGAGTGAAGAGGTTACTCCGGCAAGTGAGGATTCCCATCCTAATCCTGAAGGGGGAATCAAGAAACATCACCCACACAGTGATCAGGTTCATGATCAGGATGGAAATGCAAATACACCAGCTGAGGAGCAACAAGTTGAGGAACACATGGAAGAGGAGCAGTTAGCTCAACCAATGCTTAGGAGAAGCACAAGGGAAAGAAGACCAGCCTCAGACTGGATGAATACAAGAGTGTATTTCAACAATCAAGCAGTAGCCCATCCAACCCAAGGGGTGTGTTCACTAGCTCAGTATCCAGTGGCGCATCAAGCCTTCATCACTGAATTGGATCAAGAATGGATTCCAAAGACATATGAGGAAGCTATGCAGGATGAGGAGTGGAGAGCATCTGTTGGAGATGAGATGGGAGCTATGGAAAAGAATGGAACATTCTTTGAAAGTAAGCTTCCCAAAGGAAAGAAAGCAGTGACAAGCCGGCTTCTCTTCACAATCAAGTATGGAGCCAATGGAAAGCCAGAAAGGAGGAAGACAAGACTTGTAGCAAGAGGCTACACTCAGGTCTATGGAGAGGATTACTTGGATACCTTTGCACCAGTGGCAAAGCTTCACACGATCAGAGTGGTGTTCTCTCACTGGCAGTAAACCTAGAGTGGGATCTATGGCAGATGGATGTCAAGAATGCTTTCCTACAAGGTGAACTAGAAGATGAAGTCTACATGAGCCACCTCCTGGTATGGAAGATCTTGTACAACCAGGAAATGTTCTCAGGCTAAGGAAAGCAATCTATGGGTTAAAGCAATCTCCAAGAGCCTGGTACCACAAGCTCAGCACAACACTAAATGGAAGAGGGTTCAACAAGTCTGAAGCTGATCACACTTTGTTTACACTGACCACGGAACAAGGTATCAGTCATCCTGATATATGTGGATGACATTATCATTACAGGCAGTGATAAAGAAGGTATCACCTTAACTAAGGCTTTTCTTAATCCTCATTTGATATCAAAGACTTGGGAGAACTAAAGTACTTTCTAGGGATGAGAGATAATGCCGATCTAAAGAGGGGCTATTCTTAAACCAGAGAAAGTACACACTTGATATGTTAAGTGAGGCAGGTGATTTAGGTGCAAAGAAAGCAAAGACTCCATTGGAAGATGGGTACAAAGTATTGCGCAAGGGGGAGTTTGAGGATAAACCATTTGAAGATGTTAAGAGGTACAGAAGAATGGTGGGAAAACTCATCTATCTAACCATCACAAGGCCAGATATATGCTTTGCCGTGAACCAAGTGAGCCAGCAGATGCAAGCACCAAAAAGTTCATCATTGGGGCATGGTTGAGAGGATTCTAAGGTATCTAAGAGAAGCACCAGGACAGGGAATCTGGATGGGGTGTAACAAGAGCACCGAGATAGTTGGATACTGTGATGCTGATTGGGCAGGAGATAGAGTTGATAGGAGATCAACTACTGGCTATTGCACCTTCATTGGAGGTACTGGTGACTTGGAAGAGCAAGAAGCAAAAGGTTGTGTCTTGTTCAAGTGCTGAAGCTGAGTATAGGGCAATGAGGAAGCTGACAAGTGAGTTGATCTGGATCAAGGGGTTGCTTAAGGATTTGGGGATTGAGTTCACAACACCTATCACCATGCATTGTGACAACCAGGCGGCTATACACATTGCCAGCAACTCTGTCTTCCACGAGAGAACCAAGCACATTGAAGTTGATTGTCACAAAGTAAGGCAAGCTGTTGAGCAGAAAGGTTATACTCCCATGCTACACCAGAAGTGAGGATCAGTTGGCAGATATCTTCACCAAGGCTGCAAGTTCTAAAGTCTGCGAGTCCATCCATTCAAGGCTTGGACTTGTGGATCCTTCATCTCAGTGATCCCCTCTTCATGAAGTGTTCTACTCTTTTTCCTTGATGTGTTTTTGTCCCACTGGGTTTTGCACATCAAGGTTTTAATGAGGGAATGCTTCATGATCTTCCAAGCTTGACTTGTTCCATATGGTCAAGCTTGAGGGGGAGTGTTGAGATGAAGCATCAAGAGTAAAGAGGAAGCAGATCAAGCGTAAGAGAGCAAAGGATGATCATTGCTTGTGAACCAAGTTTATAACCTAGCTTGGAGTACAAGGTGGATAAGTTTAGTAGTTGATTAATGAGAAGGATTAAGTGATGAGGAGAAGTGAAGAAGAAACTCGCCAAGTAAAGTGGTTGGCGCTGAGGAGAAAGGTCACGGGTTGAGTTAAGGAAAGAGTGGTCCTCCCACCCGTTAGGACCAGTCACTTTCACTCTGCTCACTCTGCCCCTCACTGATCATCGACAGATTTGTTTATTGTTCCTTTTGTTTATTACTTTCTTATGCTGTCTTTCCCTTTAAATAAACCTTGTATGCTTACCATATTGAATATCAAGAATCATGTTTCACATTCTCTTTGTCTCTCACTCTCGCCACTCTCTTCCATACTTCTAAATCTTCATATTCTTTCATCTCCCCCTCACGTGGGACCTTGTACCCATCCTCCATAGGCATTTTAGCCACTTTGCCTCCATATGCACCTGCATCTTTCAAAAGATCAAGTGTATATTTCCTTTGAGAGATAAACAATCCTTCCTTGGCTCTGCACAACTCAATACCAAGGAAGTATTTCATCTCTCCTAAATCTTTAATGTCAAAGACAGATTTGAGATACTCCTTTGTTTCCTTGATACCTGTTTTATCAGAACCAGTGATGATAATATCATCAACATACACAAGGATTACAATGATACCTGAGGGGGTGACCAATGTAAAGAGAGTATGATCAAGTTCTGACTTCCTGAACCCTCTACCATTCAAGGTTGTGCTCAGCTTGTGGTACCAAGCTCTAGGAGATTGCTTGAGACCATAGATTGCTTTCTTCAGTCTCAACACATTTCCTTTCTTCACTAGATGCTCAAGACCAGGTGGTGGCAACATATACACTTCATCTTCAAGTTCTCCTTGTAGAAAAGCATTCTTTACATCCATTTGCCATAGATCCCACTCTAGGTTCACTGCCAATGAAAGAACCACTCGGATTGTATGAAGCTTAGCCACTGGAGCAAATGTATCAATGTAGTCTTCTCCATAGGTTTGAGTAAATCCTCTTGCCACCAGTCTTGTCTTGCGCCTGTCTATCTTTCCATTTGGAAGATACTTGATAGTGAAGATCCATTTACTTGATACAGCTCTCTTCCCTTTAGGTAAGGGACTCTCATACCATGTGTCATTCTTGATCATGGCATCAGCCTCTGCATTGACTGAATCTCTCCATTCTTGTATCAGCATAGCTTCCTCATAGCTTCTTGGTACATAGCTCTCATCCAAGCTTACTTGAAATGCACAATGTTCTTCCGGGAAGTGAGCAAAAGAACACACAGCTTGGGAGGGATGCTCCACAGCCTGGGCATTGTAGTACACTCTTGTGTTTACCCAGTTGGAAGCATCTCTCTTAACTCGTGTGCTCCTTCTCAAGACTTGTTCTGGTTCCCCACTTTGATCATGAGAACTACCTTGATCATCATGCTGAGGTGAACTCTCTTGTGCATCTCCACCTTCTTCAAGCTGACTCTCTTCAGCTCCACCATGCTGATTACTTGGTTCCCCACTTTGATCATGAGAACCACCTTGATCATGAGAGCCAGAGCTTTCCTCTCCACTTGAGCTATCTCTGGTCTCACTTGCTGAACTCTCTCTGGTTTGATTCCCCCCCACATGATCAAGGTGGGGACTATGTTGACTCGGACCAGGCACTCCTTGCTCTCTTGTTGCTGATCCCATACTCTGATCCTGGGTCATATTGATTCCAAGACCCTCCAAGATGGTTCTCAATGTAGCAGCTCTATCCGAGGTAAGATCCTTCAAATCTTCCTGATTCTGCTCCTCATAGTAACCTCTTTCTTCTATGAACTTGACTTCTCTTGATACTAACACTCTTCTTGTGTCAGAATCATAACACTTGTACCCCTTTTGACTTGAGGAATACCCAATAAACATAGCCTTCACACTCCTAGCTTCAAGTTTGTTTCTCATCTCTCCAGGCACCATCACATAACAGAGGCAACCAAACACTCTCATATGCTCCAAAGAAGGCTTGTACTTGTTCAAGACCTCAAAAGGAGCTCTCCCTTTCAGCACCAAAGTAGGGGTTCGGTTGATCAAGTAACAAGCTGTAGTCACAGCATCACTCCAGAACCTCTTAGGAACTCTAGACTGAAGCATCATTGTTCTTGCTACCTCCATGAGATGTCTATTCTTCCTTTCAGCAACTCCATTTTGCTGTGGTGTGTATGGACAACTCGTTTGATGCAAGATCCCATGCTGTGCTAGATGTTGCTTGAATGCATTGCTAGTGTACTCTCCTCCATTATCAGACCTGAAAATCTTTATCTTGGCATGATATTGGTTAGTTACATAAGCTTGAAAATTTTTAAATGCATCAAGAACCCTATCTTTGGTTGGAATAAGTGTTAGCCAGGTGTATTTGGATTTTTCATCAATGAAAGTGACATAATACCTATAGTTATCTCTAGACAAGCAAGGTGAGGTCCAAACATCAGAGTGAATAAGATCAAAGCAGTTCTCATAAACAGTAGAAGAGTTTGAAAACACAGTTTTACAATGCTTGCCCAAAATACAAGCTTCACAATCATTATTCTCAAAAGAAACACCTGGCAACATCAGTTTAAAAGCCTTATTATGAGGGTGTCCTAGTCTAGAATGCCACAATGCATTTTTACTCAAACTAGAAGTGGGAAAAGATGTAAACGAGCAGCTAAAGTTGGAAACAGGAGCAAGATCTTCAAGCAAATACAAATCACCCTTGGTCACTCCTTTTCCAATCAACTTGCTGCTTTTAATATCCTGAAACTTCACATCATCAGGGCTAAAGATCACATTGCATTGTAAATCAGTAGCACATCTCTTGACAGATAATAAATTTGAAGTGAAATCAGGCATATAAAGAGCTTTAGACTCCTTATCAAACAGTTTGAGACTTCCTATTCCTTTAATAGGAATCCTATCACCATTTGCTATCATCACATGACCACTGTATGGGAGAATGTCCTTGATCAACTTAGTATCACTAATCATATGATGAGATGCACCAGAATCAACTATCAAGGGCTTAGCAGCATGAGAACTAGCAATAAGAGCAAGGATACTAGATGGTTTCAATGCATGATCAGTCTTAGCAATACTAGCAAACACAGGATGATTATGCATTTCTTTTACACTCGGATGCATCCTATCAATGCTCATGATCTCCATAGGAGATTCTATCAACCTAGCACCAAAAGAGTACTCAAGAGTGTTACCAAAGTTACCATGATCCTTGAAAAGCTTTATGAGAGCATCAAGGTCAGATTTCTTGAGGTACTCTTGCTCATGGTTGTTGCGGATGGTAGGAGTGCCCGAGTAAGCCACTAGAGACTTGCCATTCCCACTGTCTTGCCCCTCCATCATCTCATGGTTCTTGCTGGTACTTGCTGCACTTGGTCCACCACTTGAACCATCTGACATGTTTGCCCTTTCTCTTGCCTCGCGATCCTTCAAGAACTTGGCTGGCTTCATGTGTGGATGGAGAATCCAACACTGGCTCTTCTTATGGCCTTGCTTCTTGCAGTGATCACAGGTTCCATTGAACTTCCTCTCCTCATACTTTCCATGCGCAGCTTTGTTTGCTTGAGCAGCTTCTCCTAGCTCTCCTTGTGTGGCTTGATTTGCCAATGATAGCTCATTCTTCTTGCTGAACAGCCCTATGGAACCTTGTTCCTTTTGAATCCGAGCACACACTTCTTCAAGATCCGGGAGGTTATCTTCTCTTAACAACTTCATCACCAAGCCATTGTAGACCGGGTTCAATGTAAGTAGCAATCCAAAGACTTTGTCTTGCTCCCTTCTTTTGTTTAGCTCATCAGCATCAGTTGTGCTCGGCCTCAGCATCTCTAGTTCAGACCATAGTGATCTAAACCTCCCCAAGTGCTTAGTGAACTCCATGTCTTCTTGAACCAAGTGATTGATGGCATGCTTTACCTCAAACACTCGGCTAAGGTTTGATGTATTGCCATACACCTTCTTGAGAGTGTCCCACAACTCCTTAGCTGTCTCACAATAGCTGTAAGCTTCTAGTATGGGTGGATCGAGTGATGCGTGTAGCACAGACATCACCAACATGTCTTCTTGTTCCCATTTCTCCATGGCTTCATCCGGAGCTTCTTCTCCATCTTCTCCTTGTGTAATAAGCTTTGGCTTTGGAGCTACTCCTGGTATGATATGCTTCCAAAGTCCCTTACACCCAACAGTGGTTCTCACCATCCGAGACCACACCAAATAGTTTGTTCCCTTGAAACAAACCGCAATCTTCATGTTGTTGTTGTTCATCCCACTCTCCATGTTGCAAGATGAAACCTTTTGTCTTGTATCTTCCTTGAACTTGTGTTGTAGATCTTGAAACCGCTTCTCACGAACCAGACTTGAATCCACAACCTTCTACTAAGCTTTCCCGAACCAAACTTGTGCAAAGAAACTCCTCACACCACAAAGAAACAAACTTGAGCTCAAACCCGACTTGATCTTCAAACTTCAAGAACACTTCTCTTTGGATCTTCACAAGGAATCACCAAAGAGTCCAAACGAACCCAGATCCTTTCAACCTGGCTCTGATACCATATTATTTTGTGTAATCTGAGTGTTAATGAAGATTAAAGAAGGTTGAAAAGAGATTAAGAGACTAAAGTATCAAGAAGAGTTCTTAGATTTAATAGTGTATAGTGAATAAGTCTAGAGAGAAATGAGACTAACTTGCTTAACTTTATTAATGAGGTGAGATTACATATATATAGGAAGGAGAATCAAGAGAGTAATCGACATTAGGTCTAGACTAAGCACTATTACAATCATGTGTAGTCAAAGGAAGAAGGGAAGCCTTGTTTGAAATGTATGGACCAGGAGCTTCACATGCTTGATACCTTCAGCATATTCCCTTTACTTTCCAGCCACATCCAGGCTGTCAAAGCGCGCCTCTTCCTCCTTTCTCAACGGTCACTAGACCAGCCTAAGCCAAACCTTCCTTGCCGAGTGGAGTCTCTCCAAGTAACACACTTTTACTCTTCTTTAGTTACCTCATAGCTCAGTAACTTTTAGTTACTGTGGTAACTAAAAGTTACTGTAATAGTAAACTTCCCAAACATAATCTCCTCTTCTCTATCTCATGAATATCATCACCTCATCTCAACAGTGGTTCATCCTGGTTTGATAAGAATCATGAAGATATTGCCATATGTCCGAACAGGCTAATCTGGAATCATCTGGATAGAAAGTGGGATATCTTCTTACTCACAACTCCTATGAGATTTATTCAACTTCCTGGTTATTCTCCACTGATTAGTGGTTCCAAATAAAGCTTCTTAGATCGTGGTTCATCCTGGTTTGATAAGAATCATGAAGATATTGCCATATGTCCGAACAGGCTAATCTGGAATCATCTGGATAGAAAGTGGGATATCTTCTTACTCACAACTCCTATGAGATTTATTCAACTTCCTGGTTATTCTCCACTGATTAGTGGTTCCAAATAAAGCTTCTTAGATCGTGGTTCATCCTGGTTTGATAAGAATCATGAAGATATTGCCATATGTCCGAACAGGCTAATCTGGAATCATCTGGATAGAAAGTGGGATATCTTCTTACTCACAACTCCTATGAGATTTATTCAACTTCCTGGTTATTCTCCACTGATTAGTGGTTCCAAATAAAGCTTCTTAGATCGTGGTTCATCCTGGTTTGATAAGAATCATGAAGATATTGCCATATGTCCGAACAGGCTAATCTGGAATCATCTGGATAGAAAGTGGGATATCTTCTTACTCACAACTCCTATGAGATTTATTCAACTTCCTGGTTATTCTCCACTGATTAGTGGTTCCAAATAAAGCTTCTTAGATCGTGGTTCATCCTGGTTTGATAAGAATCATGAAGATATTGCCATATGTCCGAACAGGCTAATCTGGAATCATCTGGATAGAAAGTGGGATATCTTCTTACTCACAACTCCTATGAGATTTATTCAACTTCCTGGTTATTCTCCACTGATTAGTGGTTCCAAATAAAGCTTCTTAGATCGTGGTTCATCCTGGTTTGATAAGAATCATGAAGATATTGCCATATGTCCGAACAGGCTAATCTGGAATCATCTGGATAGAAAGTGGGATATCTTCTTACTCACAACTCCTATGAGATTTATTCAACTTCCTGGTTATTCTCCACTGATTAGTGGTTCCAAATAAAGCTTCTTAGATCGTGGTTCATCCTGGTTTGATAAGAATCATGAAGATATTGCCATATGTCCGAACAGGCTAATCTGGAATCATCTGGATAGAAAGTGGGATATCTTCTTACTCACAACTCCTATGAGATTTATTCAACTTCCTGGTTATTCTCCACTGATTAGTGGTTCCAAATAAAGCTTCTTAGATCGTGGTTCATCCTGGTTTGATAAGAATCATGAAGATATTGCCATATGTCCGAACAGGCTAATCTGGAATCATCTGGATAGAAAGTGGGATATCTTCTTACTCACAACTCCTATGAGATTTATTCAACTTCCTGGTTATTCTCCACTGATTAGTGGTTCCAAATAAAGCTTCTTAGATCGTGGTTCATCCTGGTTTGATAAGAATCATGAAGATATTGCCATATGTCCGAACAGGCTAATCTGGAATCATCTGGATAGAAAGTGGGATATCTTCTTACTCACAACTCCTATGAGATTTATTCAACTTCCTGGTTATTCTCCACTGATTAGTGGTTCCAAATAAAGCTTCTTAGATCGTGGTTCATCCTGGTTTGATAAGAATCATGAAGATATTGCCATATGTCCGAACAGGCTAATCTGGAATCATCTGGATAGAAAGTGGGATATCTTCTTACTCACAACTCCTATGAGATTTATTCAACTTCCTGGTTATTCTCCACTGATTAGTGGTTCCAAATAAAGCTTCTTAGATCGTGGTTCATCCTGGTTTGATAAGAATCATGAAGATATTGCCATATGTCCGAACAGGCTAATCTGGAATCATCTGGATAGAAAGTGGGATATCTTCTTACTCACAACTCCTATGAGATTTATTCAACTTCCTGGTTATTCTCCACTGATTAGTGGTTCCAAATAAAGCTTCTTAGATCGTGGTTCATCCTGGTTTGATAAGAATCATGAAGATATTGCCATATGTCCGAACAGGCTAATCTGGAATCATCTGGATAGAAAGTGGGATATCTTCTTACTCACAACTCCTATGAGATTTATTCAACTTCCTGGTTATTCTCCACTGATTAGTGGTTCCAAATAAAGCTTCTTAGATCGTGGTTCATCCTGGTTTGATAAGAATCATGAAGATATTGCCATATGTCCGAACAGGCTAATCTGGAATCATCTGGATAGAAAGTGGGATATCTTCTTACTCACAACTCCTATGAGATTTATTCAACTTCCTGGTTATTCTCCACTGATTAGTGGTTCCAAATAAAGCTTCTTAGATCGTGGTTCATCCTGGTTTGATAAGAATCATGAAGATATTGCCATATGTCCGAACAGGCTAATCTGGAATCATCTGGATAGAAAGTGGGATATCTTCTTACTCACAACTCCTATGAGATTTATTCAACTTCCTGGTTATTCTCCACTGATTAGTGGTTCCAAATAAAGCTTCTTAGATCGTGGTTCATCCTGGTTTGATAAGAATCATGAAGATATTGCCATATGTCCGAACAGGCTAATCTGGAATCATCTGGATAGAAAGTGGGATATCTTCTTACTCACAACTCCTATGAGATTTATTCAACTTCCTGGTTATTCTCCACTGATTAGTGGTTCCAAATAAAGCTTCTTAGATCGTGGTTCATCCTGGTTTGATAAGAATCATGAAGATATTGCCATATGTCCGAACAGGCTAATCTGGAATCATCTGGATAGAAAGTGGGATATCTTCTTACTCACAACTCCTATGAGATTTATTCAACTTCCTGGTTATTCTCCACTGATTAGTGGTTCCAAATAAAGCTTCTTAGATCGTGGTTCATCCTGGTTTGATAAGAATCATGAAGATATTGCCATATGTCCGAACAGGCTAATCTGGAATCATCTGGATAGAAAGTGGGATATCTTCTTACTCACAACTCCTATGAGATTTATTCAACTTCCTGGTTATTCTCCACTGATTAGTGGTTCCAAATAAAGCTTCTTAGATCGTGGTTCATCCTGGTTTGATAAGAATCATGAAGATATTGCCATATGTCCGAACAGGCTAATCTGGAATCATCTGGATAGAAAGTGGGATATCTTCTTACTCACAACTCCTATGAGATTTATTCAACTTCCTGGTTATTCTCCACTGATTAGTGGTTCCAAATAAAGCTTCTTAGATCGTGGTTCATCCTGGTTTGATAAGAATCATGAAGATATTGCCATATGTCCGAACAGGCTAATCTGGAATCATCTGGATAGAAAGTGGGATATCTTCTTACTCACAACTCCTATGAGATTTATTCAACTTCCTGGTTATTCTCCACTGATTAGTGGTTCCAAATAAAGCTTCTTAGATCGTGGTTCATCCTGGTTTGATAAGAATCATGAAGATATTGCCATATGTCCGAACAGGCTAATCTGGAATCATCTGGATAGAAAGTGGGATATCTTCTTACTCACAACTCCTATGAGATTTATTCAACTTCCTGGTTATTCTCCACTGATTAGTGGTTCCAAATAAAGCTTCTTAGATCGTGGTTCATCCTGGTTTGATAAGAATCATGAAGATATTGCCATATGTCCGAACAGGCTAATCTGGAATCATCTGGATAGAAAGTGGGATATCTTCTTACTCACAACTCCTATGAGATTTATTCAACTTCCTGGTTATTCTCCACTGATTAGTGGTTCCAAATAAAGCTTCTTAGATCGTGGTTCATCCTGGTTTGATAAGAATCATGAAGATATTGCCATATGTCCGAACAGGCTAATCTGGAATCATCTGGATAGAAAGTGGGATATCTTCTTACTCACAACTCCTATGAGATTTATTCAACTTCCTGGTTATTCTCCACTGATTAGTGGTTCCAAATAAAGCTTCTTAGATCGTGGTTCATCCTGGTTTGATAAGAATCATGAAGATATTGCCATATGTCCGAACAGGCTAATCTGGAATCATCTGGATAGAAAGTGGGATATCTTCTTACTCACAACTCCTATGAGATTTATTCAACTTCCTGGTTATTCTCCACTGATTAGTGGTTCCAAATAAAGCTTCTTAGATCGTGGTTCATCCTGGTTTGATAAGAATCATGAAGATATTGCCATATGTCCGAACAGGCTAATCTGGAATCATCTGGATAGAAAGTGGGATATCTTCTTACTCACAACTCCTATGAGATTTATTCAACTTCCTGGTTATTCTCCACTGATTAGTGGTTCCAAATAAAGCTTCTTAGATCGTGGTTCATCCTGGTTTGATAAGAATCATGAAGATATTGCCATATGTCCGAACAGGCTAATCTGGAATCATCTGGATAGAAAGTGGGATATCTTCTTACTCACAACTCCTATGAGATTTATTCAACTTCCTGGTTATTCTCCACTGATTAGTGGTTCCAAATAAAGCTTCTTAGATCGTGGTTCATCCTGGTTTGATAAGAATCATGAAGATATTGCCATATGTCCGAACAGGCTAATCTGGAATCATCTGGATAGAAAGTGGGATATCTTCTTACTCACAACTCCTATGAGATTTATTCAACTTCCTGGTTATTCTCCACTGATTAGTGGTTCCAAATAAAGCTTCTTAGATCGTGGTTCATCCTGGTTTGATAAGAATCATGAAGATATTGCCATATGTCCGAACAGGCTAATCTGGAATCATCTGGATAGAAAGTGGGATATCTTCTTACTCACAACTCCTATGAGATTTATTCAACTTCCTGGTTATTCTCCACTGATTAGTGGTTCCAAATAAAGCTTCTTAGATCGTGGTTCATCCTGGTTTGATAAGAATCATGAAGATATTGCCATATGTCCGAACAGGCTAATCTGGAATCATCTGGATAGAAAGTGGGATATCTTCTTACTCACAACTCCTATGAGATTTATTCAACTTCCTGGTTATTCTCCACTGATTAGTGGTTCCAAATAAAGCTTCTTAGATCGTGGTTCATCCTGGTTTGATAAGAATCATGAAGATATTGCCATATGTCCGAACAGGCTAATCTGGAATCATCTGGATAGAAAGTGGGATATCTTCTTACTCACAACTCCTATGAGATTTATTCAACTTCCTGGTTATTCTCCACTGATTAGTGGTTCCAAATAAAGCTTCTTAGATCGTGGTTCATCCTGGTTTGATAAGAATCATGAAGATATTGCCATATGTCCGAACAGGCTAATCTGGAATCATCTGGATAGAAAGTGGGATATCTTCTTACTCACAACTCCTATGAGATTTATTCAACTTCCTGGTTATTCTCCACTGATTAGTGGTTCCAAATAAAGCTTCTTAGATCGTGGTTCATCCTGGTTTGATAAGAATCATGAAGATATTGCCATATGTCCGAACAGGCTAATCTGGAATCATCTGGATAGAAAGTGGGATATCTTCTTACTCACAACACTTATGAGATTTATTCAACTTCCTGGTTATTCTCCACTGATTAGTGGTTCCAAATAAAGCTTCTTAGATCGTGGTTCATCCTGGTTTGATAAGAATCATGAAGATATTGCCATATGTCCGAACAGGCTAATCTGGAATCATCTGGATATAAAGTGGGATATCTTCTTACTCACAACTCCTATGAGATTTATTCAACTTCCTGGTTATTCTCCACTGATTAGTGGTTCCAATAAAGCTTCTTAGATCGTGGTTCATCCTGGTTTGATAAGAATCATGAAGATAATGCCATATGTCCGAACAGGCTAATCTGGAATCATCTGGATAGAAAGTGGGATATCTTCTTACTCACAACTCCTATGAGATTTATTCAACTTCCTGGTTATTCTCCACTGATTAGTGGTTCCAAATAAAGCTTCTTAGATCGTGGTTCATCCTGGTTTGATAAGAATCATGAAGATATGGCATATGTCCGAACAGGCTAATCTGGAATCATCTGGATAGAAAGTGGGATATCTTCTTACTCACAACACTTATGAGATTTATTCAACTTCCTGGTTATTCTCCACTGATTAGTGGTTCCAAATAAAGCTTCTTAGATCGTGGTTCATCCTGGTTTGATAAGAATCATGAAGATATTGCCATATGTCCGAACAGGCTAATCTGGAATCATCTGGATAGAAAGTGGGATATCTTCTTACTCACAACTCCTATGAGATTTATTCAACTTCCTGGTTATTCTCCACTGATTAGTGGTTCCAATAAAGCTTCTTAGATATTGGTTCATCCTGGTTTGATAAGAATCATGAAGATATTGACATATGTCCGAACAGGCTAATCTGGAATCATCTGGATAGAAAGTGGGATATCTTCTTACTCACAACTCCTATGAGATTTATTCAACTTCCTGGTTATTCTCCACTGATTAGTGGTTCCAAATAAAGCTTCTTAGATCGTGGTTCATCCTGGTTTGATAAGAATCATGAAGATATTGCCATATGTCCGAACAGGCTAATCTGGAATCATCTGGATAGAAAGTGGGATATCTTCTTACTCACAACTCCTATGAGATTTATTCAACTTCCTGGTTATTCTCCACTGATTAGTGGTTCCAAATAAAGCTTCTTAGATCGTGGTTCATCCTGGTTTGATAAGAATCATGAAGATATTGCCATATGTCCGAACAGGCTAATCTGGAATCATCTGGATAGAAAGTGGGATATCTTCTTACTCACAACTCCTATGAGATTTATTCAACTTCCTGGTTATTCTCCACTGATTAGTGGTTCCAAATAAAGCTTCTTAGATCGTGGTTCATCCTGGTTTGATAAGAATCATGAAGATATTGCCATATGTCCGAACAGGCTAATCTGGAATCATCTGGATAGAAAGTGGGATATCTTCTTACTCACAACTCCTATGAGATTTATTCAACTTCCTGGTTATTCTCCACTGATTAGTGGTTCCAAATAAAGCTTCTTAGATCGTGGTTCATCCTGGTTGATAAGAATCATGAAGATAATGGCATATGTCCGAACAGGCTAATCTGGAATCATCTGGATAGAAAGTGGGATATCTTCTTGCTCACAACTCCTATGAGATTTATTCAACTTCCTGGTTATTCTCCACTGATTAGTGGTTCCAAATAAAGCTTCTTAGATCGTGGTTCATCCTGGTTTGATAAGAATCATGAAGATATTGCCATATGTCCGAACAGGCTAATCTGGAATCATCTGGATAGAAAGTGGGATATCTTCTTACTCACAACTCCTATGAGATTTATTCAACTTCCTGGTTATTCTCCACTGATTAGTGGTTCCAAATAAAGCTTCTTAGATATTGGTTCATCCTGGTTTGATAAGAATCATGAAGATATTGCCATATGTCCGAACAGGCTAATCTGGAATCATCTGGATAGAAAGTGGGATATCTTCTTACTCACAACTCCTATGAGATTTATTCAACTTCCTGGTTATTCTCCACTGATTAGTGGTTCCAAATAAAGCTTCTTAGATCGTGGTTCATCCTGGTTTGATAAGAATCATGAAGATATTCCATATGTCCGAACAGGCTAATCTGGAATCATCTGGATAGAAAGTGGGATATCTTCTTACTCACAACTCCTATGAGATTTTATTCAACTTCCTGGTTATTCTCCACTGATTAGTGGTTCCAAATAAAGCTTCTTAGATCGTGGTTCATCCTGGTTTGATAAGAATCATGAAGATATTGCCATATGTCCGAACAGGCTAATCTGGAATCATCTGGATAGAAAGTGGGATATCTTCTTACTCACAACTCCTATGAGATTTATTCAACTTCCTGGTTATTCTCCACTGATTAGTGGTTCCAAATAAAGCTTCTTAGATCGTGGTTCATCCTGGTTTGATAAGAATCATGAAGATATTGCCATATGTCCGAACAGGGTAATCTGGAATCATCTGGATAGAAAGTGGGATATCTTCTTGCTCACAACACCTATGAGATTTATTCAACTTCCTGGTTATTCTCCACTAATTAGTGGTTCCAAATAAAAGCTTCTTAGATCGTGGTTCATCCTGGTTTGATAAGAATCATGAAGATAATTGCCATATGTCCGAACAGGCTAATCTGGAATCATCTGGATGGAAAGTGGGATATCTTCTTACTCACAACTCCTATGAGACTTATTCAACTTCCTTGTTATTCTCCACTTATTAGTTGGTGCAACCCTTGGAATGGCTGT
Source organism: Raphanus sativus (assembly GCF_000801105.2). Lineage (NCBI taxonomy): Eukaryota > Viridiplantae > Streptophyta > Magnoliopsida > Brassicales > Brassicaceae > Raphanus > Raphanus sativus. The sequence continues at coordinate 10,248 of NW_026616353.1, read as the reverse complement.
CTCTCCCTGGATCTCTTGTAGGTGGGTAGTTGCTTGGATAATCCTTGCAAACAGAGAATCAAAGACTCAATCTGCTTCAAGGCTTGTGGATAGATGATAGATGTTGATGATGAACTTTGCTAAAGAGCTATGGATCGCTCAGAAGCTGTTTTGCTACTCAATGACACAGAATCACCCTGTATTGTCTAAGATGGATTCACAAGGAATTCCTTCCTTTAAGTGAGGTCAATGTTCTTAAGCTGAACAGAGAAAGCAAGAGACTTTGAAACAACTTGTATGAAAGTTTTTAGATTAAAAGTTGAATGAGTTTCAAAGCAAACTGCTTAGAACTCTTAAACAATGTCGACAGAAATCAAAAGAAAACCCTAGGCTTAAACCAGATGGTTTAATCCTAATCCTAATACTAATAAGCCACGAAATTGGTTTGATTTAAAGTCCTAATCTACCCAAAACCTGGTTTAATTGTTTCTGGTTTAAATTAAATAAAAGCCCAATAACCAGAAACATTACAATTTAATTAAATTGAACCAACAGGCTGGTTTGTCTTGGTTATCTCCCTTGGAACTCTCAGCCACGTTTTTGACTAAGTGTAAGAGCCTCCTCTCTTATGCTTTCAGCCTTGATCTAGTCACTGGTCCAATCCACACACTTGCTGGCTCTCCTGGTGTCTCTCTCTGGTTCTGGTTCTGGTCTTGGTTCTTCTCATCAGTAGCCTCCTCATCAGTGTCACTCATCTTCTCCTCAAGGTCTCTGGTCATGGCTACACCATCCCCTCCTCCTTCAAAAGGATTTGACCTCAAATCCAAGCTCTGTATGATGATAGAACCCTGATCACTCAACACCAGATTGCATGATATGGCCTTGAGAGATATCCTCACTTCTCTAATCTTTCCAGGGTCAAATACAAAGCTCTGCAATCCTTTCTCATGTCTCAAAAACATCTTGGAACTCTTCTCAAGGTAGGTACCTTCAAAGGCAGATGATTCCTCCTCTTTGTTGAGTTTGAAGCTGACTGCTCCTCTCCAGGATGATCCTACACACGTCCTAGTCATGATCATGAGACCATGTACTCTCAGTTTAATCTCCCTCTGGTCAGGAGGTCGTGTGGTTTGGTCCCCATACTCATCCTCCTGTTCTGGCTCCCCTTTAACCACCACCAGTTCCTGTTTATCTCTTCTCAGCTTGTTCTGATCAGTTATGAAGCTGATAAAGGATGTGTTGCCTCCTGTTCTTCCTCTATGTTTACTGCAGCTAGTTAGGATTGTTGGAATGAAGATAAATAAAGCTGGAGTTGATGAGAGATCAAGCAAAATCGGAGCAAGCAAATTAAGCATCCAGAACAAGCTATTTTGTACAGTCTTGGTGTGCAAGTAACCTAGAGTGTCTTGGAAGTCAAGGCAGAGTGGGAACTCGTCAAGATGAATATTCTGAGGCATATTTGAAGTTCAAAAGAGAGATCAGACTGTTGGAGAGATATCAGGCAAGTTGGAGAATTAATTAAGATAAAAGTCACATGTGCATAAGAGGTTGAACCTGCTGTCACTTTCACTCAACCAGACTGTGCCTGCTCTCTCTCCTGTCACTCTCACTGCTCCTGGTCGAGATTCAGCCCTGCTGCATCCTCCTGGCTTCATCAGAAAACCCTACAATATTATTTGTTTAGTAAAATCCTGTTTTAGTAGTTGTTTAATGTGTGTGCTTGTCTATTTAAGACATTGCTGTATCTCATTGTAAACTAAGGAGAGTAAAACTCTTTCTTCACATACTCTGGTTACTATTCTCTCTATTCTCTTGCAACTCACGACCTCCTTTACTCCCTGATACTCTAGCATACTCAGAAACTCTCTCAAACTCTTTATACTCTCTTCACTTTCTCACTACACTCAATTGCTCATCAATCACTCTCTCTGGTTTCATACTGAACCAGGGGCTTAGTTCCATCATACTACTATCATTTATTCTCAAATTCTCTCATGGTATCAGAGCAATAAGCTCTTGAGAACCTTTCTACTTCCGCAAATCATCTCTGTCCAAAACATCTCTTTAAAATCTGTTTCAAACCAATTGGTTACATCCTTTTATCCTCTGGTCCAAAGATTTTCCAGGAGGGAAAAACCTCACCAGAACCCAAGATAAAGGAGTATCTCAGTCTCTGGAACTCAAGAAAGTCTTAGCTCAGTTCAGCAAGCTTCATCAAAGTCCAGATTTCAAATCCAGTTTCTTGCAAAACCAGTAGGAACACTCTATTGTCCACTGGTCCACAACTCTCAAAGATGGAGATTCCAAAAGAAATGGCGACCCTAGAGACTACCAAGAGTCCAAAGAAGAAACAAAACCACCTCCTCTGGTCCAAATTGCTGCAGAAACTCCATGAAGAAAACTATTTATGGAACAAGGTCACTGAAGAAGTTTCAAAGCTAGGCTGTTTAAATCATTCTCTGGCCAACAAAGCTGAAGCTCACTCTTTGATCCCCATAACCCACGACCAGCAAGAAGACAGGAGGGGTTTGAAGTGTGTACCTGCCATGAAGGAAGGACACACCATGGATAGGTGTTGGATATTCAATGAACACCTGAAACCAATGTGCTCTCAATAAGCCTCCAATGGGCTGGAGATTCAAGAAACCAGCTCAGGTTTCTTGAGAGTAAGCAAAATCTCCTACTCTAATAAGAGCATTGTTTGTCCTAGTTGTGTGTATTCTGTTGTCTTAGGATGTTTAGAAACTAGCTTGTTGTTCTTGTCTAGTTTCTGTTCATGAAAAAAAAAAAAATTTGTCTTGTAATTGGTTGTTTTTTTTTTCTTAAAAGATTGCATAGACTTGTTGTTAGAATCTGTGCTGTGATTTGTAATTAAATTGTTTCTAGAGATCAGACTTGGTGAAACCCATGTTCTGATCTCTTGTGTGTCTACTGATGTTTTCCTTAGTTGAAATAACAGGTTACTCAATGACTGGTGATTTCTCTTCCACACAACAAGCAAAAGCTCATGTCTCACACCTTTGAAGACTGCTCAAACTGATGTGCTCAAATTTACTCCAATATGGAGTCAACCAAAGCCACAGTCCTCTCAGTCATTCTCAGGGTTCCTATCTGATCCTCTGGTCGTGTATGGTTAAGTAAAATCAGCAAGAAGACATATTGAGAAGCCATTTCATCTCATGCTCTTAAAAGCACTCAAAGTCAGCCATACTTCAAGGAATGTTCAAAGGCTGTTCAAACCAACCTAGAATCTGATGATGGTGCTCAATAGAACTAAGAAGACCAGGAGGACAGGAGGGGATCCAAGGATGAGCTTTACAAACAGGGATATGCACACAAGGAGAAGGAGTTTGGTAATGAATCCAAAACTCAAATCCGCCAAGCTCAGATGAGTAGTGTGTATATGGAGGTTCAAGGAACCAGCCCAGGTTCCTTGGCTGTAAGTTAAACCTCCTAAACCTGAATAAAAGCTTGTGTAATGTGTCTGGTTTATTTAGAGACCTATGGGTCTGTGTTTTTCTGTTCCTAGAAATGCCTGCCTAGGTTGTCACTGCATCCATGATATTGAAATGTTTTGTGAATCCTTTCATTGTCTTTATCTTTCATGATGCATTGATAAGTGTCTAGGAGTGTTCCTAGATTTGTGTTAAAGATGCATAAATATTGTGCCTGATGCATTCATATAGTTTCTAAAAGCTGTCACATGAGGTGATAAGCTGTTTTGCATCTGTTTTGAAGCAGTGGCGACCAGTCATGATTTTATTCAATGATCTGGTCCCATGCTGTTGTTACTGATCTCTATCTGAGTTGTAATGGTGTGTAGGACACAGAGTTGTGGCTATCAGACCAGAAGCAGCAACAGAAAAAGAGATACCCATGTTGATCAGAGCCTGCACAAGATGCATATTCCTGATCATGGAGAAAAAGGCCCATGTTGTTCAGAGCCTACACTTGGTGTATATTCCTGACCATGGAGAGACAGCTTGTGAGGAGAACCGGTTGGCTTAAGCGCAGGCGTTGGAGTTGTTGTGCTCCTGGTTCAAGAGACTCACAAGGAGGGCCATCACTAAGTCATGAGGAGACTGTTGGTCCAAAGACATTGGAGCTGAAGGCAGATGGTGATCCAGTTGGCTTAAGCGCAGATGTTGGTATTGTTGTGCTCCTGGAGTATGGTGAATTGGTTGGCTTAAGCGCAGATGTTGGTATTGTTGTGCTCCCAGTTTCAAAGCTCACTGAAGCTCAAGTTCAAGCTTGTCACTATAATCAGTCAAGCTTGAGGAGGGGAAATATCAGTGAGCTACCAGAAGATCCATGAAGCTTTCAGTGTTCAGTGTCTCATTTCCTCATAGAAGGCCAGCAAGAGTTTGGCGATTTAAAAGAGGGCTTAAGTGATCAGTATAAAGAAGCTGTCACTCCTCAATGTGCTCACCAGCCAGATGCAAGGATATAAGAACTATTCAATCAGGGACATTCTTGGCTGAGCAATCACATGATGGTGGCAGATCATGGAGTTGCAAAGTCCCCCTACATGATTAAAATTCAAGAGAAAAATGCAAGGCTGGTTGAGAGAAGAAATGGCGTGGAGGATTCAAGTGCTCAGCACTCCTCATCAACATTCTACAAACTGATGCAAGGGAAGTACCTAAAACTATTATGATTCTTATGTTTGAATAGGTTTTCCCCTTGAGAATTGATACATGCATTGTATATTATTGAATCAGGTACCTATTGAGCTCATGAGCAGAGACAGAGACTGGATCTCAACCCCTAAATGGAGGCAAGAAGCAAGAAGAAAGGGGGAGACCAGCTCATGTCATATAAAGAAGCTCAAAGGTGTTCTGATGGTGAAGCAGGTGGCGCCTGATCTGAGTAAGAAGACAAGGTGTGCCGGATCAAAGAAGACTCAAAGGAACTCATTGTACCAATGCAAGCTTGGCCCTTCATCTATTCTCAATACCAAGCATGAAGACTGAGCTTCCATGATCCGAGTAGTGCCTCATTAGATCAAAAGTGGAGTTTGCAAGTAGTGGAGTCCACATCTGCATTACTCATTATCAACCGGATCAAAGAAGCCATCTAGAGAACTTATGTCATCCATGCGAGCTTAGTCCTTCCTATTCTCAGGTCTAAGCATGAGATTGGACTTCCATGATCCGGATTGTGTCGTTACCAAGTGGGGACCCAAGTGGAGTTCACTCCCCACCATACTGATGAAAGGGAAGCACCTTAAACTCATCTCAATACATTTATGATTGTTCTTACACTTAAAATGTTATTGAGCTTGATGTGATTGGATGCTTTCCTTAAGAACTGATGCACCTGTGGGATAATGTATCAGGTACCATTGTGTAGTGCCTCCTTCAAGTGTTCCTGGTCATCTCCTAGCTTTTCTAAGGTGGCTGAAAAGTCCATTGAGAGGGGGAGACCCAAACCGGGTTCTATGAAGAGGGCCAGCCTAGTTTGAAGTATTGATCAGCCTCACTGGTGGTTGAAGAAGTCCTGGTTGCCTCCTACCTTTCTAAGAAGAAGCCTTGAAGCTGATTGAGAGGGGGAGTCCCAAACCGGCTCCATAAGAAGTGAAGCTGAGTCATGTGGTGTGTGCAACATCTCATTGGTGTTGCTGCACTTGTTTAGGCCGTGATCCAGAGCTGCTTGTGTCCAACCACACTGGTTCTAAGGCACAAGAGCTCACTGGCCAATCCCTAGGCTGTGGAGAACTCTACTCTTTTTCCTTGCAAGGTTTTGTCCCACTGGGTTTTCCTTGCAAGGTTTTAATGAGGGAGCTTCTTCATAGTTCCAAGCTTGTCCAAGGATCTCCTATGGTCAAGCTTGAGGGGGAGTGTTGGAATGAAGATAAATAAAGCTGGAGTTGATGAGAGATCAAGCAAAATCGGAGCAAGCAAATTAAGCATCCAGAACAAGCTATTTTGTACAGTCTTGGTGTGCAAGTAACCTAGAGTGTCTTGGAAGTCAAGGCAGAGTGGGAACTCGTCAAGATGAATATTCTGAGGCATATTTGAAGTTCAAAAGAGAGATCAGACTGTTGGAGAGATATCAGGCAAGTTGGAGAATTAATTAAGATAAAAGTCACATGTGCATAAGAGGTTGAACCTGCTGTCACTTTCACTCAACCAGACTGTGCCTGCTCTCTCTCCTGTCACTCTCACTGCTCCTGGTCGAGATTCAGCCCTGCTGCATCCTCCTGGCTTCATCAGAAAACCCTACAATATTATTTGTTTAGTAAAATCCTGTTTTAGTAGTTGTTTAATGTGTGTGCTTGTCTATTTAAGACATTGCTGTATCTCATTGTAAACTAAGGAGAGTAAAACTCTTTCTTCACATACTCTGGTTACTATTCTCTCTATTCTCTTGCAACTCACGACCTCCTTTACTCCCTGATACTCTAGCATACTCAGAAACTCTCTCAAACTCTTTATACTCTCTTCACTTTCTCACTACACTCAATTGCTCATCAATCACTCTCTCTGGTTTCATACTGAACCAGGGGCTTAGTTCCATCATACTACTATCATTTATTCTCAAATTCTCTCAAGGATCACTCCATCCTCTCTCCCTTCAAAAAGATTTGACCTCAAATCTTGTTCTTTAGGAGTGAATGAACCCTGCAAATTAAGCTTGTATGAAATTGTTTTCTGACCAAGAAAATTGTTACTTCTTCTACCAATACTCAAGCTCCCTCCTGGTTCAAAAACGACTTGTTGCAGTCCCTTGACAACTCTCAGATGCTCTACTAAGCTGAACTGAAAACATACCATAAGTCTGATCAGTAAATCACAAGAAAACAATCTAATGAATCCACCTTGTTCAATCAAAGTCTCAAGTGGCTCTTTATGAACTACAAGTGCCTCATCAGGTTCTCCTTCTTCTTTAGCCTTGTTTTGATCATGATTAAGACCACACAAGCTCCTGGTACGTGCTCCTCTTGCTGTAGTTGAATCTCTGATATCTTCACAACCGGTTTTGTTGCAATCTTTTCCTTATGCTCTGCTGGTTCCTTCTTGTAACAACTTAGCTCATCATCTCTTGATGCTGGACGTGGGACTGGCCCCTGATGTGGGATTTTGATCACAGCAGTGAGTGATTGATCTATCATGTTCCTGAGGTCTTGCTTGAACTGTGTGCTTTCCAATTCCTCAAAATATGCTTGATGTAGCTGCAACTTTCTTTGTGTCTCACCACCATAGTATGTCTTTGGCTGATCTTTTGGTGTTCTAGCACGTCCTGTAGCTGCCCCAGATTGACAGTGTATCCTTTTCAAATCAGTTTGACCATACCTCTTGGCTACAAACCTTTTCTTCATGACAGCCTTCATCTCATACCAAGAAGAAATCTGTAACTCTCCACACTGTTTTCTTTTGTTAGCAAGTTGATACCACCATTCAAGGGCATACCCATATAAGCCAGTAGTTGCTATATGAACCTGCTTCTCTGCTGTGTATCTATGGCAGTGAAAAATGAAATCCACCTCCTTTTCCCATTCTAGATATGTATTTGGATCAAACTCTCCATAGAAGGGTGGAATCTGGATAACTTTTTCTCCTCTTTGCAACAGCTCCCTTGTTACTGGTTGTTTAGCCTTCTCTTCCTGTTTTCTAAGAGAAAACATAATAGATTGCTGGATAGTAGATGTAAGTCATGACCTAGGTTAAGAAAATCAAACCCTAAACCTTCAAGAGGCTCTGATACCACTTGGTGCAACCCTGGAATGGCTGTCTCTCCCTGGATCTCTTGTAGGTGGGTAAAAGCTTGGATAATCCTTGCAAACAGAGAATCAAAGACTCAATCTGCTTCAAGGCGTGTGGATAGATGATAGATGTTGATGATGAACTTTGCTAAAGAGCTATGGATTGCTCAGAAGCTGTTTTGCTACTCAAAGACACAGAATCACCCTGTATTGTCTAAGATGGATTCACAAGGAATTCCTTCCTTTAAGTGAGGTCAATGTTCTTAAGCTGAACAGAGAAAGCAAGAGACAAAAGCAAGCAAAGCTGCTGTAAAATTATTAGATTCAAAGTTGTGTCTCTCTTGGCTGCTGCCGTGAGTTTTAAAACAAAAACAAGGTCTAACCTAACCAATTTGGTTAGCAATTTCGAAATCCCCTCCTAATCCAATTAAAATTGGTTTACTAATCCTAATTTGTCTCTGGTTTGAATTAAATGAAAACCAAGAAAACCAAATAAGCCCAGCCCAATTACATTGCAATTAAATTAAACCAACAGGCTGGTTTATCTTGGTTCTCTCCTTCTGATCTTGTATCCACGAAATTGACTAAGTGTTTGAGACCCTTCACTTGTGCTCTCAGCCTTGATCTGGTTACTAGTCCATTCCACAAGCTAGCTAGCTCATCTGGTGCTTCTCTTCTCAGGTCCAGTACAGGTTCATCAGCTTCAAGCTCCTCTTCTAAGTCAGGTTCAATCAGCTCTTCATCATCAGACTCACTCAGCTCTCCAATGTCTCTGGTCATGGCTACACCATCCCCTCCTCCTTTAAAAGGATTTGTCCTCAAATCCAAGCTCTGTAGGATGATAGAACCTTGATCACTCAACAACAGATTGCATGATCTGGCCTTGGGAGATATGATCACTTCTCTAATCTCTCCAGGGTCAACACAAAGTATTGCAATCCTTCTTCATGTCTCAACAATATCTTGGAACTTTTCTCAAGGCATGTAGGCTTCTAAGGTTATGACCTCCACTTTGTTGAGTTTAAAGCTGGCTGCTCCACTCCAGGATGATCCTACACACTTCCTGCTGATGAACATGAGACCATGTACTCTCAGTTTAACCTCCTATGGTCAGGGGGTCGTGTGTGTATGTCCCATACTCATCCTCCAGTTTTGGCTTCTCTTTAACCAACACCAGTTCCTGTTTATCTCTTCTCAGCTTGTTCTGATCAGTTATGAAGCTGATAAAGGATGTGTTGCCTCATGTTCTCCTCTATGTTTACTGCAGCTAGTTAGGATCACTCCATCCTCTCTCCCTTCAAAAAGATTTGACCTCAAATCTGTTCTTTAGGAGTGAATAACCCTGCAAATTAAGCTTGTATGAAAACTGTTTTCTGACCAAGAAAATTGTTACTTCTTCTACCAACACTCAAGCTTCCTCCTGTTCAAAAACGACTTGTTGCAGTCCTTTGACAACTCTCAGATGCTCTACTAAGCTGAACTGAAAACATACCATAGGTTGATCAGTAAATCACAAGAAAACAATCTAATGAATCCACCTTGTTCAATCAAAGTCTCAAGTGGCTCTTTATGAACTACAAGTGCCTCATCAGGTTCTCCTTCTTCTTTAGCCTTGTTGATCATGATTAAGACCACACAAAGCTCCTGGTACGTGCTCCTCTTGCTTTTGAATCTCTGATATCTTCACAGCCGGTTTTGTTGCAATCTTTCCTTATGCTCTGCTGGTTCCTTCTTGTAACAACTTAGCTCATCATCTCTTGATGCTGGAATGGGACTGGCCCCTGATGTGGATTTGATCACAGCAGTGAGTGATTGATCTATCATGTTCCTGAGGTCTTGCTTGAACTGTGTGCTTCCAATTCCTCAAAATATGCTTGATGTAGCTGCAACTTTCTTTGTGTCTCACCACCATAGTATGTCTTTGGCTGATCTTTTGGTGTTCTAGCACTCCTGTAGCTGCCCCAGATTGACAGTGTATCCTTTTCAAATCAGTTTGACCATACCTCTTGGCTACAACCTTTTCTTCATGACAGCCTTCATCTCATACCAAGAAGAAATCTGTAACTCTCCACACTGTTTTCTTTTTTAGCAAAGTGATACCACCATTTCAATGCATACCCATAAAAACCAGTAGTTGCTATATGAACCTGCTTCTCTGCTGTGTATCTTATGGTAGTGAAAACGAAATCCACATCCTTTTCCCATTCTAGATATGTAGATCGACTCTCCATAAAGGGTGGAATCTGGATAACTTTTCTCCTCTTTGCAACAGCTCCCTTGTTGCTTTGTTAGCCTTCTCTTCCTGTTTTCTAAGAGAAAACATTGAGATTGCTGGATAGTAGATGAATCGTGGACCTAGGTTAAGAAAATCAAACCCTAAACTTCAAGAGCTCTGATACCACTTGGTGCAGCCCTGTATGGCTGTCTCTCCCTGGATCTCTTGTAGGTGGTTAATAGCTTTTATAATCCTTGCAAAACAGAGAACAAAGACTCAATCTGCTTCAAGGCGTGTGGATAGATGATAGATGTTGATGATGAACTTTGCTAAAGAGCTATGGATTGCT
>NW_026616352.1:0-26400 GCF_000801105.2 Raphanus sativus | reverse complement strand
CTTTGGTATGTAGGCTTCATCTAGGTGGGTGATAAACGCCACATGTTCTTCTGGAAAGTATGCCAAGGAGCAGACTGCTTGGGTAGGATGAGCCACTGCATTGGAGTTTAAGTACACTCTAGTGTTGGTCCAGTTTGATGGATCCTTTCTCACCCTAGCACTTCTTCTCAATGGTTGCATCTGCTCTACTTCTTCTTCCTCCTCATGATTAGGTTCTTCAGTTTCTCCAGCTTCTTCTTGATCATGAACTGGTGAAGAATCATCCTCTGGTGCTTCTTCATGCTCATTGCCCCCCTCAGGATCAAGATGAGCTGTCTCATAAGCCGGTTCTGCCTCAGCATCATGCTCAGTAGCTGGTGCTGCTGGCATTGAAGGCGCCACATTACCACTTGTAGGCTGGCTGATTCCTAAAAGGGAGAGACATCTTGGAGGACTTTTGTGGGGATTCTGTTTATTAGATAGCATGCTGTGATCACAGCATCTCCCCAGAAGCGTTTAGGAACATTTGTGTGAAACATCATGCTCCTTGCAACCTCCATAAGATGTCTGTTTTTCCTCTCAGCAACACCATTCTGTTGAGGTGTGTATGGGCAGCTGGTTTGGTGAACAATGCCATGTTTTGCTAGATGTTGTTTGAAGGCATTGCTAGTGTATTCTCCACCATTATCAGACCTAAAAATTTTGATCTTGGAATTAAAGTGGTTAGTTACATAGTTTTGGAAGTTAATAAAAGCTTCTAAAACTCTATCTTTACTTTTAATCAGTGTGAGCCAAGTACATTTAGACTTCTCATCTATGAAGGTCACAAAATATTTATGGTTTTCTCTAGATGCAATTGGGGCAGTCCAAACATCAGAATCCACTTAGACTCTTACTCCATACTTCACATTATACTCAATATCACTTAGCAACCAACACTTATAAAACATACACTGCTCAAGATACCAATGCACTCTAACACCATATGCAATTACTTTCACTAGCAACCTACCTTTGAATCACACTTCATCACATGGGACACAAGATCAATCACATAAACATCCACATCGATAATAACCACATAACCACAAGACAGTCCATTAAGTCCCATTTAACAGTATGAAGGTTCTTATTCAACATGATCATTCATCTAGCACCCTAGCTTTCATCATGATCTAACACCCTAACTTTCAAATAAGGACTAATCAATCCTAGATCCAACATAGGAAGTATAGAGATCAAGGGAGCAATATGGGTTCAAGACACCTCACCTTAACCTAGATCTGATCTGAAGAAACGAGAGAAGATGAGATCTGAACCACCCCACTGATCAGCTACACAACCACCACCACCACCACCACCGGCGCCGGCGAGGAGAGAGAAGCGAACGGCAAAGAGAGAGAAAGGGAGGCGGCGCGCGGAGGAGAGAGAGAAGAGAAGAGAGAGGCGCGGAAGAGAGAAGGAAGAGAAGAGAAAGAGATGCGACGGCTAGGGCTTCCGGTCTCCGTGAGATCTCTGCAGAGCTTCGCTTCTACTTTTTGTGAATCCCCCAAAAAGAGGTGGCTGCAGTCCTTTTTATAAGGGTGGGAAGGAGATACCTAGGGTTTTGTTGGTATTCGGGCTGTAGGGAGGCCCGTTCCCATTAAAAATTATTGGGTCCGGGATAGGGATGTTACAGTGGTGATACCCGGCGGCTCCGGTTTCACTTTCTCATATTGGTCACACGTTTCACAACGGCAAGGGTCACGATCATGATAGCTTATCCGGTGATGGACGACAAGTCTAGTGTGATGAGAAGACGTGGCTGGTGATGGAGGAGAAATAACACATTTGCTGAACGAGAGAGAGATGGAAAGGAGATGAGATGTCTTGAGGTGTGAAGGTAGGTGATATCACTCAAATTACCCTAACAAGTGATCTTACTCTCTCAAATAAGAGGTTCGATTGTAGTACTTAGGGATCGAATCCACAGAGAGCGAGGGCACACACTAAACTATAGATATTAAGATTAAACTAGGCAAACAGTTATAAAGCAGTAAATATGAATGTAATAAATAAATGAAAGCAAAGTGAACAAGGCAGTTGTTCAGAAGGTAACTAAGAGTTGTTTTATGGAAGGATGGTAGCTAGATCTAGGGTTTCTATTCAGGTTGGAATTATAATGATATAGATACTAAATTATGATATTATAGAACTCAACTATAAGAATAACATATCAACTCTTGTTGTATAGGTTATCTATTACTAGATCCAATGATCTCACTTGTCGGGATGATCAATTAGAAAGTGTCGATCGATGACTCTATAGGAGTATCGATCGATACACCTTTCGCTCCGTCGATCGATTCACCTGTCGGGATATCGATCGACGCGCTTCTAGTAGGCTTAATGCGCGGGTTGAATATGTGTTCGCTAGGTTTCTAAACCAGCTCTCGCTGTTATCTAACAATCCTAGATCAGAGAAGACAAGTCAGATAAGAGACCAAGTTCTCGCTTGTGCCTAATGATTCTATGATCAAGTTCAGGTTAATTACTCAAGAACAAGCATTAAGAACAGTCTCAATGATTAATACCACAACTTAGCAATTCTATATTTGGGGTTAATCCCTTATAACCTATCTGAACCCTAAACCTAACAGGTGGATCTACTCAGACATGATAGTTGTCATAGAAAGCATAGATGAGTAGATGAAATTGCAATAGAATAGATATAAAAACCAAATGAGTTCCAAGAGTACTCTGAAGGAGTTCCTCTCTTCTCTCCTAAGCTAAGAACAATGAAAATAAGATAGCGTAGAAAGCGTAGCCGTCAACAGTGGCTTAGAAATAACATAAATAGGGTTTCTGGTCGTCAAGGGTATTTTGGTAACTTTGTGGTGACTTCTGGGCTTCAGTCGGTCATTAAATATACTCAGCCCACATTCTGATGTCCCTGTCGATCGACATGCACTCTGTTGCATCGATCGACATACAATCCTCTTCTCGGCAGCCTTCTCTCGCGAGGCAGACTGATCACGCTTCAGTAAATCGGGAATAACTTCTGCTACAGGATGCGGATTGACCTCAGACCGGTGGAATTGGAAATCTAACTCAAAGCTCTATATTGTGTCCAAATATGGGCTAAATCCAACGGTGGTAAGGTCTCCATAGAGTGTTAAACATCTGAAGTATCTGTGCAGTTTTGCACTTGAGAAAGATTCCAAAAGACACCAAAATCACCATATATCTCCAAATCGTCCCTGAACCTGTAAATACTCTAAATAGAATCCAATACATAATAAATAGTATATAAAACACTTATATACCATGGGTAAAAATGGGTAAAATCCATGGTATATCAACTCCCCAGACTTACCCTTTTGCTTGTCCTCAAGCAAAACAAACAGGCAGTCTCTCTGAAAGAGGTTTGAAAACAGCAGGGATTCAAATGATTTTAAAAACTCAGTTCATCATCTCTTTAGTAGTGCAAACCAAATCATTAAACATCCTAACTTTAGAAGCACATCATACCATATCCTAGTATCGTAACCAAATTCCACTAGTTCCACAACCTAACAGATCCTGTCTGACAATCCTCTCTACTAACCTCATTTCTTGCATAAAAATAAAAGTATAGATTTTACCTTGGGAGTATCGATCAAAGGACACATGGATTCAACTCAAACAAGTTTCTGAACACACAGGTAGTCTTCTCTTGATCCCTTTCTCCCCTCATCTCTCATCTCTGAATCTCTTATTAGTTTCAATTTCAACAGGTTTCGATGCCACAAAGGTCATCTAGTCTATCTCATTGACATTTGCATTTATAACTCATACATTTTGACAAAGTGTAGCGAATAATGGGGTCTCAGGTAATTTACTTATCCCTCGTTTCCACAATGTGTGATCATCCTTGAGATTTAGAATAATGGGGTCGTAGGTAATTTACCTATCCCTCTTCCTCTCAAGAAATCATATCAATCTTTTCTTTATAAACTTAGATCTTGAGATGCCGAAGAGAGAGAAGGAAGGGAACCAGAAACACATAGATTTTTTACCTTCCAGACTTGCAGGAGGATTCCGATCCAACGGTTACCAAGCCCCAAGACAAGCAAATCAAGTCAGTATTAGGTTGGAGGTCATCTTTGGTTCCTTCAAACAATTTCAGCAAGTGCAAACATAGTTGACAGGTTGATCCACTTTAGTATCTCTAGTACTTCTGTAATCAGTAAGTCTAAGACTGGTCTAAAGAGTGGTTAGATGACAAGTAATAAATCGAATAAGATCATCATCCCCTTCTTGACTCAATAAAAACCTTTTGAAAACATTTAAATAAGACACATAAAGTAAATAACCATTAGTAATCCCCCCCAGACTTAAATTACACTGTCCCAGAGTAACACAGTCGGTGGTAAGGTGAAAATCATAAAGAAATATCACAAAATTAACAAGTAAGAACGATATACCAGCTCGCTGATGTCTGTGTTGATCGACACAATGAAGTATCAATCGATCGTTGAGGATGAAGCGCTGTCGAACGATATCGACATGGTCTCATCGGTCGATGGTTAGAGAGATCGCTTGACACAATGAAGAGACAATCGATCGTATGATATGAAGTGTTGGCGATCGATATCGAGCTGGTCTCATCGGGCGATGTGCTCGGCAATCGTTTACTTGGATCTGTTTTTAAATTTTTTTTTTTCACTAACTAAAACACAATATCAGTAGAACCTCCCCCAGACTTATTATAATGATGTTATCAAGTCGGAGATTGGTGAGAAATAAACCATAAGTACTCAATTTAACAAGTTAGAACGAAATACCTGACCGGAATAGATGTTGATCGATGTAAATGTGTTGTCATCAGTCGTGGCAGATTTGGTTATGTCGATCGATATCGACTTCTTCTCGTCGGTCGATATTATGGCAATCGTTTACTCGGGTCCCTATTTTTGATGTGAATATTGACCAACACATTTAAGTGGCGATCGATACTCTTGATGCTCTATCGATCAACACAATTAAGTGCCGATTGATCGATGCTATTAATGCTCTGTCGACCGATGCTGCGCAGTCATAGGTCGATGTTGGTAGAACAAGTTTCTTCCTTGGAACCTTCCTTTTGATTACCTGATATATAAAACACTAAAACAAACAGTAATAGATAAATATAAAACCCAAATTATTTTTTTTTTCGGATGAACAGTGACTCTGCTACAGTAGCGTTGCTACAGTGATTCTGCTACAGTAACTCTGCTACAGTGTCGATCGATTTGCTTGCTACAGTATCGATCGATGTCCTCGCTACAGTGTCGCTCGGCACTGGTGCTACAGTGTCGGGCGTACTATTCATCTCTTTTTTTTTTTACCTGCAATAATTAAAAACAAAAACCAGTAGTATATGAAAATAAAACCAAATGTAAAACAAACCTAACAGTGGGTTGCCTCCCACTCAGCGCTTATTTTTAGTCATTAGCTTGACTTTTGGAGGTCTGATTTAATCTGGATGAGGATGTGAACTTGCTCCAAAACAAGTTTCTGTGTCTCTCTTCCTCATTTGGTTGATGCAGTTGATGAAAGCTCTTGCAGACGCTTCCCCTTTGTCTCTCAGTTTTGGATCAGATAGCACTCTAACCTTAGCAAAAGAAGCTGGACCTCCTTTGCGGCGCACTCTACACTCAAGACTTTCCTCCTGACACTGAGAAGGGACCAGTGATAGAGAATATGCATATATATTCCTTTTCATTTTCTTCTTCCTCTTTTTAGGTCTTCCCCCAGACTTAGACTTTTCAGTCTCGTTCTGTTCTGAAATTTGGATGCTGTCGACCGATTCTAAAGGCTCTGTGTCGGTCGATTCGTGAGGCTCATTGTCGACCGATCTTGAAAGTTGAATGTCGATCGATGTTGATCCTGATTTTGCAAACTCGCGATCTGCATATGTTAGAGGTGCTGGATCTTCAAACATCTCTATGTATGAAATCAAATCTTCACTTTTCTTCTTCTCCACAGGATCATAGAAGACATTTTCATCAACATTAGTTAGGCACATCCTATTCTTCTTAAGATCACAAACTGCTCCCACTGTAGCCATGAAGGCTCTTCCAAAAAGAATGGAAGATGTCCTGCCTGATTTGAGCTCCACGACATGAAAATCCACAGGAATAGTGCATTCTCCTATCTCCACTTTAACATTCTTGATCATGCCTGCTGAGTTTGCCTTGGAGTTATCAACGAAAGAAAAACTATCTTTTGAAGGTTCCGTCTTTAATCCTAATACTTCAGCAGTGTCTATAGCCATGATGCTCACTGCAGATCCAGTATCGCAGAGGGCGTTTGGCAAATCGTGGTTATTTATAGAGCATGGAATCAAAAACTTTCCAGGATCTTGTTCCTTCTTTAGAGTCCTTTTAGGCTTACGGCATACCTTGTTGAATAATCTCTCCATGTCCTTTTCTGTCTCTCTGCTCTCTCTGAAGAAATTACCAAGTCTGTACTTATAATAGGCTTCCTCAAAAGTCATACCCTTAGGAACTCTCTTCACCCTCTTGTGAAATCCATCAAGTTCAGCTTTGTTAGCTTCTCTCCTCAGGTGTTTGGGAACATAGAGTTTCTTAGCTTTCGACCTCATCCCAATCTGAATCGCTTCTTTTGTTGCTTCGTTCCATGACAGGTTCATGTCCGTCCAATTGGTGTCGATCGATACCAGGTGGATGTCGTCGATCGACACTCTCAACGAAAGAAGTTTCAACTAGAGCCAATTGTTGTTGGTCTGGTGCATCTGCAGGTTGCTTTCTGGTCTTCTCCATTGTCTTTAAGCAAACTGGCGTCTGAGATGGGTTGCGAGTTGCATTCAAACCGTGGGCATAAGGGTCTGGTAAACACACTAGATTTATAGTGAGCCGCTGTCGATCGATGCTTTCCCGTGGAGGTCGATCGATGCCGTTTTGTTTGTGTTGCTCGACGTCATATGTTTTAGCATGGTACGGGATGGGAGGATGTGGGTGTTGAGCAGCGAAATCTGAGTGGCTCTGAATTTGAACAGTACTGCATGACCCTAAAAGTGGTGTCGATCGATGTTCAGCTGATGGTGTAGATCGACACAAGTACGAGCTACCAATGGACATGCAACTTTCGACTAAAAGGACTTCATCTTCCAACTTCTCATGTCTTACTACTTCCCCAAAGTAGTTATCCCATCTGGAATCGACCTGCTGCTCTTCCCAGTCGGGATGAATAGTGTCACGATGAACAGTACCGCGATGAACAGTGTCGCGATGAACAGTATTTCGGTGAACAGTACCATGATGAACAGTGTCGACCGATACGGGTGAACAGTGTCGATCGATATCGGATGAACAGTACCTCGATGAACAGTACTCGCATGAACAGTACCCGGATGAACAGTAATCGGATGAATAGTAACCGGATGAACAGTACCCGAGTGAACAGTGTCGTTCCTTTGAAGAAAATTTTCATTTTTCACAGTTTTTGCAATCTGAGAAATTTGGGTGCACAACATCTTGAAACGGGTATCGATGATGTCTATCTTTCCATTCACCTCTTTGCAGAGAGAATCCAAATGCAGATTAAGCTCCTCAGTGATCTCCTGCTGTTCTTTCAAGCGCTCCTCTAGTATAAATTTCATCTCTTCTAAATTGTACTGATCCTCATCCTGGTATATAGCATGCTCCACAAATGAGACTTCATGTACAGAACCAGTCTCAGCCTCAATGATCTTGTTGTCATCCTTTACAGCTGATTTTATCCTGTGCATATCTAGATTTTTGGCACTGGTGCTGGACGCCAAGCTCTCAATCAGTCTCTTAGCTTCCTCTAGGGTCCTTGTTCTAAAGTTCCCCTCGCTTGCAGTGTCCAGCATTACATGATATTGCACATCAATACCATTGCAGAACTTCATCAACAGCTGAACCTCCGTAAAACCATGATGTGGGCAGTCCCTTTGGTAGCTCCTGAACCTCTCCCAAGAGCTTCTGAAACCTTCTGTAGATCCCTGAGAGAATGTCCAAATTTTATCTCTTATTTCTTCAGTCCGTGCTTCATCAAAGAATTTTCTCAGGAATGCATTTTGGATGTCGGTCCAGGATGTAAGAGATCCTGGTGGTAGCTGCTTAAGCCAAAGCGAAGCTTCTCCAACAAGTGAGTATTTGAAGAGCTTGCAAAGCAAGTAGTCCACAGGGACTTCATCCATACAGATAAGAGAAATAAGATCCTCGAACCTTTCTAGATGGTCCATAGGATGCTCGTCAGATAATCCAGAGTAAGGTATCTGTTCCACGAGGGTGTAGTACTTTGGATTCAGCTCGAAATTCTGTGTCTGGATATCTGGTAGACGAATGGCTGATCTGTTGAAATAGTATTCCTCTGGACGGTTGTAGTCAGCCAGTGTCCTTTGTCGAGCATTCTCATCTACAGGTATAGCAGCTCCTGTAGCATCAATATCGGAGTTAGGGATTACAGTCCCCTGAGCATCAAGTCTCTGACCTGCTGCATTACGCAGATGACCATCCTGGTCATGCAGGTCCCCATTCTCATCCCTTTGTAGCACAAGGATCTCGCTCATGGTTGCTCGCAGATTGGTATCGACCGATGTTGCAGATGATGTGTCGATCGATTCTCTTTCACAAGTGTCGATCGATGATGTATAAGTGGTATCGATCGATGCTGCGAGTTTCTCTTTGCGGATCGAGCGTTCCAAACGTGCTGGGTCTGAGAAGAAAAGCAATTCTCCCTTGCTGCTTCTGGTACTAATTGGCATGTACCTGAAAAACAAGAAAAAAAAATTTTCGTAAGTAACTTAAAACAGTAAATAAAACCTAGAATAAACCTATTAATCAAGTCTAATGGCGAATCCTTGCTCCCCGGCAACGGCGCCAAATTTGATATCACTCAAATTACCCTAACAAGTGATCTTACTCTCTCAAATAAGAGGTTCGATTGTAGTACTTAGGGATCGAATCCACAGAGAGCTAGGGCACACACTAAACTATAGATATTAAGATTAAACTAGGCAAACAGTTATAAAGCAGTAAATATGAATGTAATAAATAAATGAAAGCAAAGTGAACAAGGCAGTTGTTCAGAAGGTAACTAAGAGTTGTTTTATGGAAGGATGGTAGCTAGATCTAGGGTTTCTATTCAGGTTGGAATTATAATGATATAGATACTAAATTATGATATTATAGAACTCAACTATAAGAATAACATATCAACTCTCGTTGTATAGGTTATCTATTACTAGATCCAATGATCTCACCTGTCGGGATGATCAATTAGAAAGTGTCGATCGATGACTCTATAGGAGTATCGATCGATACACCTTTCGCTCCGTCGATCGATTCACCTGTCAGGATATCGATCGACGCGCTTCTAGTAGGCTTAATGCGCGGGTTGAATATGTGTTCGCTAGGTTTCTAAACCAGCTCTCGCTGTTATCTAGCAATCCTAGATCAGAGAAGACAAGTCAGATAAAGAGACCAAGCTCTCGCTTGTGCCTAATGATTCTATGATCAAGTTCAGGTTAATTACTCAAGAACAAGCATTAAGAACAGTCTCAATGATTAATACCACAACTTAGCAATTCTATATTTGGGGTTAATCCCTTATAACCTATCTGAACCCTAAACCTAACAGGTGGATCTACTCAGACATGATAGTTGTCACAGAAAGCATAGATGAGTAGATGAAATTGCAATAGAATATATATAAAAACCAAAGGAGTTCCAAGAGGACTCTGAAGGAGTTCCTCTCTTCTCTCTCCTAAGCTAAGAACAATGAAAATAAGATAGTGTAGAAAGCGTAGCCGTCAACAGTGGCTTAGAAATAACATAAATAGGGTTTCTGGTCGTCAAGGGTATTTTGGTAACTTTGTGGTGACTTCTGGGCTTCAGTCGGTCATTAAATATACTCCGCCCACATTCTTATGTCCCTGTCGATCGACATGCACTCTGTTGCATCGATCGACATACAATCCTCTTCTCGGCAGCCTTCTCTCGCGAGGCAGACTGATCACGATTCAGTAAATCGGGCATAACTTCTGCTACAGGATGCAGATTGACCTCAGACCGGTGGCATTGGAAAGCTAACTCCAAGCTCTGTCTTGTGGCAAAATATGGGCTAAATCCAACGGTTGGAATGTCTCCATCGAGAGTTAAATATCTGAAGCTTCTGTGCAGTTATACACTTGAGAAAGACTCCAAAAGACACCAAAATCACCATATATCTCCAAATCGTCCCTGAACCTGTAATACTCTAAATAGACTCCAATACATAATAAATAGTATATAAAACACTTATATACCATGGGTAAAAATGGGTAAAATCCATGGTATATCAGTAGGCGGCTAGGTTTTGTGAAGATGGAGATGCTTACGATGATATATATATAGCTCGGTTTGACCAAAAGTAAAGGGGAGGGGTTTAGTTATTATTATAATTGTAATTGAACCGAACTAAACCAATTTTGATAAACCGGGTCGTTACAATTCTTCCCCACTTAATTGGAATTCGTCCTCGAATTCAAATTCTAAACCGGCTGTCCAATACCTTCCTGAAAAAGCTGTCAATCCTCATATGAGTCTCGGTCTTCTAGGTCTCCTCATGAATTATGTATCTCTAAAAAAAACCTTTGACCACCATGGTCTTCATTCCTTGAATCTTTTTAACTTGCAGATCCATAATCTTCATTGGTTGACTGGGTGCAGGCAAAATTTTGCCAAAGTCCATTGGCTGCTGCTGCAAAATGAATTCTGGCTCTTGCATGACCTTTCTCAAAACTGATACATGTAGCATATCATAAAAGTCTGACAATAAGCACTGCTTCAATCCGTTCCAAAATAATGGTCCCATATATTTCGGTTTTGATTTTTTTATTTTTTTTTAGCTTCCAAGACTTAAAGCTCTGAAAAGTCCTATTTTCAAAAACACTACAGTAACCAACTTAACTTCCACATCTCTCCGGCATTAAATGTTTTTATTTTTAACCGTCAAATTCTTTCAGGTGATTCTTGAGCGTTTCTATTTTCTTTAGCGTCCTTTAAACCATTGGTTGTTACATATTATAGTGCTTCCCCACTTTTATCCATCATAGTATGTGTGCGAATGATCTCCCATAAAGAGTTCCTCAAGTGATATATGGATGCCCGAGTGACAACTGTTAATGTACATGAACTATTCCAACGGTAGATTCTCTCCTCAATATATATTTTTTTCTTGCAAGCTAAGCACAAGTCCTGTAGATGCCTCTCGAGTTTAAATTTAGCAAGACGGTCCATGATCGCTCATACATTATTCTTCATGAAACTTCCCTTCCATAGTCCTATAAGGAAACCCACTTTACATTATCCCATTTCCATTATGGAAGAAGTAGATTGGATGATATAATTCCATAATTATTTGTTGTTCGGTTTTTATCTGACCAGGCAACAAAATGTAGCTTTATCCTTCTTTTTGCCGATGCTGGTAACACTTCAGATCTCAGTACCTCTTAAGTGTCAGCTACTCCAAAATTATAATAATCTTTTATGAATATACAACAACTCATGCTTTTGAAACACGTGACCCAAAAATCCCAATTTTTTTCCTCTGCGAGAAACAGCTAGCAACCAACTAATGCTCTCCAAGAATAAATCAGGATGTAGTCGATGAAGACAATCTTGCACTTATCCAAGTGCTCAAAAAACACATCATTTATAAGATTCCTGACTGCTTAACAGTACATTCGACAACCCATTTGGCATCACCACAAACTCAAAATGTCCATAATATATATGGAAAACAGTCCTCCGTACATGCTCCTCAGCTATAGCAACCTGATGGTATCCTTGTTCAAGTGTCTGTAGACGATAAAAACCCTAAAACTCCCATCTTTCTTCGTCAAAAAAAATACTGGTGCTTCCATGGTGAAGTAATAGGTCTTCTAAAATCCTTATCAGATAGTTCCTCCAATTGCGAGTGCTAGACGGTATGCAGCTCGTGAACTCGGTGCTGTCCCTAGTTCCAGCTCATTCTTAAGAGCGTCTCCTCCGGCTGTTGGTGGCCCTTCTAAAAGCCTCAAATACATTTTCATACTCTGCAATAACAAGAAGATCCTGCAACTCATGTTGTCCAGCATTATTAGCCATCGAAATGGTCGTCAAAATTCATCTGCTCCTCTATCCAATAACTCCTCCACATGTAGTATGACGGCCATAAAATTCTCTTTTGCTCCAGGAATATGAACTCCTGCCTTCGGAAAAATCCACACTACTTGATATCTCGACAACCAGTCCATCTCAAGAATGACATCATAAAAGCTCAACTCCATCTCTAACGCCTCTCTGAATAACTCGATCTCTCCAAGCACAACTGGTAAAACTCAATGCATATAAATAGCTCCGAACGTCCTATGCCAACTATCTAAACTGACACATCTCTGAAATGATCACACAACTAAAAACTGGCAAACATGCCAAGTATAACTCCAATATCAACACAACGCAACCGGCGCACCCCAGTCTAAAAATGATGCCCACGAGTTTCAAACGAAGCGTACATCCAAAAAAAAAAAAACCAACACACTCGTACACAAAAACCACATGCCAATCAATGGCTCATACCTCAAATCACATAACACAATACATCAGAAACTCGTGGAGCGATGGCTTGAAAATGGGTTGTGGCTGAAACGTCACATATCCACTCTTGAAAAACCTCGAAATAATGATTGAAGAAACTGATAAATCTCTGAGCACTCTGAAAAACTGACATCACTCATCTGTTGAACATCTGGCTAGAACTTTGTTATCCGAATGGTGAATGACGATGATTTTACTCATCGGCATAAAAAGAGACAATTGAATTAGAAATCACTAGACAGAATGGTGCTAAAAGAATTTCTAACACTACAAGAAAAATGTGTTTTAATAGCAGATCAGGATAGCGTTTTTTCGCTTTCTGCTATGGTTGAGATATCCGTTAGTTTTAGATAGCGTTTGTATTTTTGGAAACGCTATGATAGAGTAGTATATTTTGAAACGCTATGATAGCATATGTTTGATAACAAAACAATTTAAACACTATATTTAGGTTTTTAAATATCTAAACCCTAAACAAGTTGTAAACACTAAACTCTAAATATAAACCTTAAAACTCTTATATTTTTGTAATATAACTTCAAATCTTTAAATTTGAACTCAATTTTTTTTAAAAATTTTTTGAAATGCTATGTTTGGCTTTTCAATCTTTATACCCTATACATTAAACCCTAAACTATTAACACAAACTTTAAACTCTAATATCTAACATCAAATCTTTACTTTAACTTTAAATCTTAGTAAAACTCAAAAGTAATATTTTTCAAAAGTTAATATCAGATTTTAATCAATATCCAAAAGTTAATATCAGATCATAGTCCAAACCCTCATAGTCCAAACCCTTATAAAATTGATTCATAACTTAAAAATTTATAATTTTTTCAATCTTTTTTGAAACTTTACCTCCAAACTATAACTATATTAATTATATAATTTTTTTTGTTTCGAAATTACATATAAATTATTATTATATGAAATGAAACAGTTTTTCTAATGAGTTAATTGTAGACCATTGATTGATTTCAATCTAAAGGCCACAAATTAATGTTTTATTATTTTTTTTCCTTCTTTTTTATTGGTCAATCTCTCAAACACAAGGATAGCAATCTTGACCATTGATTATTTTTTGATCCTATGGCTAGTAATCACACATCTCACATCTCTCTCTTTCATTGTCCACGACATCTTTTTTTTTTAGTTTCAGATCTTAAACAAATCTCTTCTTCTCCTTTGAATCTGTCTCTCTCTCTCTCTCTCTCTCTCTCTCTCTCTCTCTCTCTCTCTCTCTCTCTAGCCGTGTTTCCTTTCTTCGATTTGATTCTCAGCAAGGTATGTTCTTGTTATTTCTTACTACAGTGACCCAGAAACCTGGATTCAAAATAGATTAAAACGTTTTTTGGTTTTTAGGGAGAAGAAGTAGGAAGATGGTGAAACGGGAAAGAGAAGTGGTGGAGGAGTTCGTGATGGTTGGAGTAAGCGAACATACAAGGTGGAGGCGGAGCTCTGCGGCAAAGGAGGTGGAGGCAC
The DNA here is from genome assembly GCF_000801105.2 of Raphanus sativus. NCBI lineage: Eukaryota > Viridiplantae > Streptophyta > Magnoliopsida > Brassicales > Brassicaceae > Raphanus > Raphanus sativus. The sequence continues at coordinate 12,322 of NW_026616352.1, read as the reverse complement.
GAAGAGTCTGAAGATCAGAAGCTGAAGAACGATGAAGGTGGATGTGCGGCGGCTGGATAGGTTTAGTAGTAATTAGGTTTAATCTTGGTTTAGGTTTTTGGTTTATTTGGTTTAGTAAGTTTTGGTTTAAGATTTTTAATTTGTAAATCATATTTTGTTTTTTTAAACCTGTTTAATTATAAATTATTTTATTTAATAAAAAAAAATTAAATATATAAACAAATTTAAATTTTTATTATGTTTCTAATTTTTAATTTTTAATTTTTATGATAGAAATAATAACAAAAAATATACGCTATTAAAGAATATTTAATTGCAGAAATAAAAGCGCTATAGTAGCGGAAGCAAAGATATCACAACGAAATATTGCTATTTAATGCCCTCGACCTATTATGACGGGCGATGATACAGCGCTTTGGTAAAGCGCTATCGTATTGTTATATAGCGTTATTCGTCCGCTATAAAAACGCGTTTTTCTTGTAGTGTAAAAAACCTTTTATTATTATTATAATATATATTTATTTTTTAAAAACGTTGAAAACCGAATCCCCTAATCGCCATCCCGGGACGGAACCGGGAAGGAACCTCGCTCTGATACCAAATTGTGACACCCGTCACCTCCTATCTGGAGAAAAATGAGCCAGCAACAATAACTCATAACACAATAGCCCATATACACAAATCCACTCACCCGAAAACCCAAATAATAATCCGAATAAAAAGTCTAGTAGCACCAATCCGTCCAAATATCATATACTCGTCTGTCTCACCTGAAATGGGGAAAAAAGAGGGATGAGCAACAGGGGAGTCACTCATTGAGGTATGGGATGCTAGACCCAAAGTTCATTGACTTGGACATAGCACTCCAAATAAATATAATTTAATACTAATATATAACAAACACGGCACCTAAAGCACCCACAGATCAAACAATGGCCCTATCGACCGGCCCACTAACAAGTCCAAACTCACCGAATATATGCTAAGCAACACACACCCGGAGACGATTTATCGACCAACAGCTACGATCAACCGGTCGACTAAAGCTGACCGTAACCAACACAAAACCCGGCCTACAGATAAAACTCTCTGTACGCGGCAAAATTCCATACACAATCATAGTAAATAAATATTATATTAATAATATTATAATATATCAATTCTAAATGAAACAATCAAAGTTGAACCATCTAGACACGTATATCCGGTTTAAGCAAAGAACCTATACTATCAAGAAAACTCCAATCAAACATCAGACTGACTCAATTCACAAAGACGGATACATATTAGAACTAAAATATGTTTATTCCAAGTCCTAAACCGTGTATGAGAAATTACGAGAATAGCTCTCACCTTAACCAATATCGGAAATGGATTGGGAAATGCTCGGAAACGGTTAGGTCTCGACTACCAAGACTCTAAAATGTGTCTTCCTATTATTAATGGTGTTGAATGCACGTGTCCAGATAATATCTTCATACGCCATTCTTTTAAGTGATGCACGAGCAACTCCAAGTCTAGGTTGGCACAAGATTCAACGACACACATGCAAAGACACGTTAAATGTTTATGATATATCTGTTACTTGTGACACAAGTAACAAAGGAAGCAACACTTAGCTAATTTGGCTTGGATCACGGTTGATGACGGTGGTTGGTACGATCTCAAGTGATCATGACACGACCCTCTGGTGACATGCCTTGTTTCTCCAATGGCTCACGGCTAACGGCGACGGGAGCCGGTGGTGATCGGTGAAGAACAAGCCTCCGGTGACGGCTAGCGATGACTCCGGTGACAAGGACATGGCTCTCCGGTGAGGCAGTGTGGATTGGCGCAGGTGGTGGTGATACGCGGTGGCTCCGGTTTCACTTTCTCAACTTGGTCACACGTTTCACAACGGCAAGGGTCACTGTAATACCCCGATTTTCCAAAATAATATAATAAATAATAATCTTCAAAAATCTCAATTTATTACTCATCATAAATCCAATAAATAACCATAAATCCAATAATAGCATAAATTCGGAAAGTATCGATAAAAGCATAAAACCGAAGTCTGAAAATAAGAAATAAAACTTCCAAAGCACCAATTCGAAAGCAATCACTCCTGCTCGGCTATCTCACCTGAAAGGGGAAAAAAGAGGGGTGAGCAACAGGGGAGTCGCTCAGTGAGGTATGGGATGCTAATCCGCAAACCACTGACTTGAGTAATAGAACTCCCGCTATGGAAGTCTAGCTCTAACATGAACACACATGATGCCTAACACATCACACAAACACAAACAATGCGATGATAGCACACAGCTAATCCATACACCCCGCATTTCCTCATAAGGATATAATATATATACTCTACGTCGCTAGTACAGTATGTCTCTGTACCCCCGCACACCATGATCTGCGTAGATATGCAAACGTCTCTGCACCCCGCCCAAACACAAAATCTGCGTCGCTAGCTCAGACGTCTCTGGGCCCCTGCACACCATATATGCGTCGCTAGCTCAGGCATCCCTGAACCCCCGCACACCACATCTGGTCGACAGCTCAGATGTCTCTGAACCCGCACATCACATAGTCCTTACTATATAACTATGTACATACATACATATATATCTCATATCTCAACATCACACAATCCAATCAATAGTTGAATCCTCTAGACCCCTAATTCCGATTTACAATACATAATCTAACTAACAATCACGACTCAAACAGACTCAATTCATATTTCGAAGTCTAAACTACGATAGAAAGAATTCTATTCTGGTACGGAATTTACGGAATAGACCCTCACCTTAGCCACGGGTTTTGAAGGAACCTGAGAAACACAGAATGGACCTTGACGTCTCTGAAACAGCAACTCTGAAGCTCTCTGAAAATAAATGAATAAGATGTTTCTGGCAAAACTGAGCCCTATAAAAAAAACAGATGAATATCTCAAGAACTGACCGTTAACTTTTTAATCCGTCGGGTCAGAATGTAGTCCTAGATATCCTCTGTCCATAGACACCGATTTTACTCCGATCGGACACCATTTGATTAACCAAAATAGCTTCAGCTCCAGGCTGGTCGCAAACGAAAACTGCAGTAATACCTCTCACGAAAACAAACACAACTTTCAGAAAATAACTCGAAATGACTATCCGCTTCTTGGAGACGATAGATAGAAGAGTGAACTACTTACTGACAAATTTCCAGATTGAAAGCTTTCATTTAGATCGGCCGTTTGGCCTTTACGCTGACACTGGTCGGAACTGTATCTGCATCACTAAAGCTTCAGCTTATCCTTGGCTAAGAAGCAACGTCAATAACTTTCCAACCGTGCCTTGGTTTTACGATCGGGAAGATTATCTGGAAAGCTGACAACAAGATCTTTCGATTGATATCTCGCTCGTTTGCTGGTTCCTTCTAGATCAACAGGAAAACACTGATGAAGTTGACTTATCGGCGGATCCCATCTACAACGAACAGCCCCAAAGAAATGACCATAACTATTAGATGAAAAATCCAAATGATGATCCGCTTTCTGATAAACATAGATCTATGAGTATAGAACATAACCTCAAAATTTGGCTTCGAAATACTTAGTTTTGATCGATCGTTCTTTAGTTCTCCATAAACGTGTCTGATGAGCTTTAATCTCTCTTCTCAAATGGTGTGATGGCTCCTCTTTCATGGTGGCTGGAGATGGAGAAGAAGATGGCTTAGAGAAGGTTGAATCTCCACTGACGGCACATAGCTTTAGGTTTTTAGGAGACTTATAATTAACAATTTAATATATAAGCAATTGGTTTATTGTCTTGGTCCAAATTTTAAATCAAACCGAATACCAATTTCGGTATAAAGATTTCGGGTCGTTACAATTCTCCCCCACTAATAGAGAATTCGTCCTCGAATTCAAATCATGAGTCGGCTGTCCAATACCATCCGAAAAAAGCTCTGAACATTCATTTATTTGAGTCTCGGTTTCCCAGATCTCCTCCTAGATCTTGTTGCTCTCAACAAACTTTGACCAACATGGTCATCATCCCCTGAACTTTTTTTTTTTTTTTTACTTGCCGGTTTATAATCTCAATTGACTGTCAAAGTGTATAGAATTTTTTTTTTTTTTTCTACCATGATCACTTGGCAGCAGCTGCAAAATGAGTTTTTTTTTCTCTCTCTCTCCTGACTTCCTCAAAACTGACATATGGATTACGTCTTGAAACCCTGACAACTCTGCTGATAACTTTAAACTATAAGCCACTACTCCAATCCGCTCCAAATGGGATATGGTCTCATATATCTTGGTTTAAACTTCTTTAGCTTTCGAATCTTAGATCCTTCCTGAGATGTCCTCACTTCCATATATATTAAGTCTCCCACCTGAAACTCCAAATCTTTATTGTGCTGATTTGCATAACTCTCTTGACGGTCAATGGGCTTCCTTAAGGCGAACCTTGAGCACCTCAACTTGCTCTACCATCTCCTGAACTTTGCTGATTCTATGTCCCGTCTCTCCCCCCACTTCTGTCCAACAAAGTGATGTACGACAAGGCCTACCATAAAGTGCCTCATATGGTGTCATCTCATACTCGAATGATAGGTGTTGTTGTAGGCCCAAAGCACGGGGAAAGGTCGGGTGGTGATTGCAGGGTCAGTAAACAATGATTTCGAGCCTTTGGAAAATTAACGACCGACCGTCGGATGGGATGGGGCCACGGGCCGAGGAGAGCGGGCGTGGGTGGCCCATTAGCCGTGGCGCGGTCGGGGCGTTACAAGTGGTATCAGAGCTGGTTAGCCGTCTCAGTTCTGACCTGAGAGGCGTCTTGAGACCTGTCGTGGGGCGCAACGAGGACGTTGCGTTCTTTGAGGGGAAGTGAATTATAACATCCCGAGTTGTGATATACGAAAATGCTTAAGAGAATTGATTTGGCTACCTATATCACCAAAGTTGACTTACCTTTTCCGGAGCCCATGCTGAAAGAACTCCAGAGTTAAGCGTGCTTGAGCTGGAGTAGTGGAAGGATGGGTGACCTATCGGGAAGTGATTCGCCGACTAGCGTGCGAGTGAGGCCAAAGCACGGGGAAAGGTCGGGTGGTGATTGCCAGGGTCAGTAAACAATGATTTTCGAGCCTTGGAAAAATTAACGACCAACCGTTCGGATGGATGGGGCCCACGGGCCGGAGAGAGCGGGCGTGGGTGGCCCATTAGCCGTGGACGGTCGGGGCGTTACAGTCACGATCATGATAGCTTCTCCGGTGAATGGACGACAACTCCAGTGTGATGAGAAGACGTGGCTGGTTGATGCAGGAGAAGTTAACACATTTGCTGAACGAGAGAGATGAAAGGAGATGAGATGTGTAACATCCGAGTTGTGATATGTGAAAAGCTTAAGAGAATTGATTTTGGCTACCTATGTCACCAAAGTTGACTTACCTTTTCCGGAAAACACATCCTGAAAGAACTCCAGAGTTAAGCGTGCTTGAGCTGGAGTAGTGGAAGGATTGGGTGACCTATCGGGAAGTGATTCGCGATAGCGTGCGAGTGAGGCCAAAGCATGGGGAAGCGTTCGGGTGGTGATTGCAGGATCAGTAAACAATGATTTTGAGCCTTGGAAAATTAACGATCCGACCGTCGGATGGGATGGGGCCCACGGGGCCGAGAGAGCGGGGCATGGGTGGCCCATTAGCCGTGGGCGGGTCGGGGCGTTATAAGTTGGTATCAGAGCGGGTTCCGTCCCGGCTCTGACCCGGGACGGCGATTTATGGGACTCGGATTTCAGTGATTTTAAATGTTTTGGGATTGGGATTTTGAAAAAAAATGACACCCTTTAATGTCCAATATCATTTGATTAGTCAGTAGTGTTTCTGATTTTTATTTCTTTTTGCAGGAGAGACCAAGTTTTATGTTCATTTCCTTTATTTCCGATCTCATATTCTTCTTCCTCTGTAACCGTTGAAGTTCTTTCTCGGTTCTTCACAGAATTCGGGACGACTTCCAGTTAAGTGGGGAAGAATTGTAACGACCCGGTTCTCTTAACCGGCTGGTTTGATTTTCTCCTTAATTATTTTGGACTGAACCAAATCATTCGTAAACTAATCATGGTTTAATTCTCTTTTTTTTAATTTTTTATTTAAACCAAACACCAATCTTTTCATCACTTGAAACTCACGTGTATATATAATTATATACATGGGTCTTCTTCTTCGATTTACCCTAGCCGCCACTGTTATCTCTCTCCTTCTCCTTTTGGTTGTCGCCATGGAAGTCGAGTTTCACCATCGTTATCTCATCACCATTTACTTTGTTCATCATAGTCATGTTGTGACAACCCGTCCCGTGGAACACCTGCCCATGGACCCCAGGTTCACAGCGCTGCAGCGCACCGACCCCAAACCCCTCCATTATGAGATCTCACTATCTCCATAATTAGGTTGTTGGTGAGACTCGAACCCAGGTCCTCACCCTTTAACAGCATTCCCACAGGACAAGCTGTCACCAATTGATCTGCCAAATTGTAATACCCCGATTTTCTAAAATAATATAATAAATAATAATCTCATAAAAGTCTCCATTTATTACTTCCCAAAAGTCAAACTCACACCATAATCCAATAATAGCATAAATAAAAAATAAATCCGGAAAATATCGATAAAAGCATAGAAACCGAAGTCTGAAAATAAGAATAAAACTCCCAAAGCACCAATCCGAAAGCAATCACTCCTGCTCGGCTATCTCACCTGAAAGGGGAAAAGAGGGTGAGTAACAGGGGAGTCACTCAGTGAGGTATGGGATGCTAATCCACAAACCACTGACTTAAGTAAATAGAACTCCCGCTATGGAAGTTTAGTTCTAACATGAACAAGCAAGACGCCTAAAGCATCACACACAACAAACACTGCACTGATAGTGCATAGATATACCACACACCCCGCATCTCCGCATACGGATATACATACGTGGCGTCGCTAATACAGTCTGTCTCTGTACCCCCGCCCTCGATCGCTGCGTCAGATGCAAACGTCTCTGCACCACGCACCACACAAATTGCGTCGCTAGCCCAGACGTCTCTGAGCCCCCGCCCCTCCACAGTGGCGTCGCTAGTCCAGGCATCCCTGAACCCCCGCCCTCGCACATAGTCCCTACTCATAACTATGTATATACATATATATATTCTCATATCTCATCATCACACAATCCAATCAACGGTTGAATCCTCTAGACCCCTAATTCCGGTTTACAATGAATAAACTAACTAACAAGCAAGGACTCAAGCAGACACATTTCATGTTTCGAAGTCTAAACCTATCATAGAAGGAATTCTACACTGGTACGGAATTTATGGAGTAGACCCTCACCTTAGCAATGTGGAAAGGTAGTAGATGTGAACTCCCACTGCTCAAACAGACTCCAAATCTGAAATCAGGGCGAAAAAATCGAGTCAGAATGCCCTTTCGAACGGTTAAAAACAGACATAACCGGAAATCTGGTCAAAAAGTCAACCCGCTGGTCAAAGGGTCAACCCGGTCAACTCTGACCCAAGCCGGTCAACCCTTGACCAAATCGAAATCGAATCAAACCATTCGGTTTTCCTTAACCGGGAATCGATTTCGATTGAACCAGAATCAAATTCAATTTCAAACCGGGTTTAATCTCTAACCCAAATCAATTCCAATAACCGACCCGGGCTGACTGGTCAACGAGTTGACTCGCTGAGTCGACTCAGCCGAGTCGCCGAGTCACCGGCGAGTCAGCGAGTCCACCGGCGAGTCACCGATGACCGGTCGCCGGCGCCGGCAAAGACGGCGGTGGCTTACCGGAAAAATCACCGGCGGCGACGGAGACGCGGCGGCGATGCGGCGGCGGATTCCCGGCGGCGGAACGGACGGCGGCCGGCTACGGCTGCTCCGCGCGACGACGACCGGAGACGGGTGGCGCGTGAAATGCACGCGCGGGAACTTCTCTCCGCGCTTGGGGGCGCGTCGCGGCGATTCTCCGGCTGATTTTTCCGAGCTCCGGACTTCCTCTCGACGTCACGAACACGGTGGTGGTCTTAGAATCACAAAATTCCCAATGGTTAGAGAGATACGATCGATTTACTAATCGGCCGAAACTAAAACCAATAAACACGGCGGTTCCGGTGGTTACCTTCGGCGTGTGATGGTGGTGTCGTATCCGATCTCGCCTCAGGAACTGGCGACGGCGGCGGTTCGTCACTAGATCTCAACGACGGCTCGATTTCTGCAGAGGTTCGACGTGTTTAGGTTTTCGTGAATAAAATAATCTGCAGGAGCTGGTATTTAAAGAAAAGGAATACCTAGGGTCTTGGAAGTTGATTGGGCTTTGCTGGGCCTTAGGAATGGGTCGTTACAATTCTCCCCCACTACAAAAAAGAAGTTCGACCCCGGAATTCGGCTCCTGAAACGACTGTCCAATACCATCCTGAAAAAAGCTCTGGATAATCAACCTTCATTTTGTGCCTCGAATTCCCAAGTCTCCTCCTGGATCCCGTCCTCTTGCCCAAACGGACCTTGACCATACTGGTCATCACTCCCTGAACAGCTTTCACTTGACGCTGCCCATAATCTCAAGTGGCAGACAAGGTGCAGACAAATTTTTTACCAAGATTCTTTTGGCGGCTGAGGAAAATGAGCTCTGGCCTCTTCTCACAACTTTCCTCAAAACAGACACGTGGAACACATCATGAAAATTCTGACAACTCATCTGATAACTTCAGTTTGTATGCAACTGCTCCAATCCGTTCCAAAATCAGGTACGGTCCCATATATCTCGGTTTAAGCTTCTTTAACTTTCGAGTCTTAGATCCTCCCCGAAATGTCCTCATTTTCAAGTATACTAAGTCTCCCACCTGAAACTCCAAATCCTTACGGCGCTTATCTGCATAACTCTTCTGACGATCATGGGCTTCCTTAAGCCGAGTCTTGAGCATCTCAACTTGCTCTACCGTCTCCTGAACCATTGCTGGTTCTAAGTCTCGTCTCTCCCCCACTTCTGTCCAACATAGTGGTGTACGACAAGGCCTACCATAAAGTGCCTCGTATGGTGCCATCCCAATACTCGAATGATAACTGTTGTTGTACGCAAACTCTACTAGAGGTAAGTACTTCCCCCAGCTACCTTCCCAATCTAGGACGCAAGCCCTAAGCATATCCTCCAATGTCTGAATAGTCCTCTCTGACTGCCCGTCTGTCTGTGGGTGATAGGCTGTACTCATATGGACTTTTGTCCCAAGCGCCTTTTGAAAGGCTGCCCAAAAAGCTGATGAGAACTTTGGATCTCGATCAGAAACAATACTAACAGGAACACCATGCAACCTAACAATCTCATCGATGTATATATGCACCAACTGAGTAGCTCCATCTGTCTTCTTAATCGGCAGAAAATGAGCAGACTTGGTGAGTCTGTCTACAATCACCCAAACAGCATTCTTCCCACCAGTGGTTATCGGTAGTCCAGAAACAAAATCCATAGTCACCATGTCCCATTTCCATTCTGGCAATGGCAGGTTCTGCAACAACCCGCTAGGTACCTGGTGCTCAGCCTTAACCATCTGACACGTCTGACACTGCGATACAAATGTAGCAACATCTTTCTTCATACCGGGCCAATGGTAATAACGCTTCAAATCCCTATACATCTTAGTGTTACCCGGATGGATAGAAAATTTTGAGTTGTGTGCTTGCTGTAAGATTTCCTTTCTCAGCAACTTATCATCAGGCACACAAACTCGGTTCCGGTACATGTACATCCCACTCAAAGCTGTATGATATCCAATGCTCTCAATCTCGATCTGCTTGACCAACGCCTCATCACTATCCTGAGCTCTGCGTATCCTCCACAATAAATCAGCCTGCTCCACAGCATCCAAACCAGATGTCTCTCCCTCTGCAGTAACAGCATACAGTCTGAGACTTGCAAGCGTCCCAGTCAGCTCTTGAACCTCCTTGGTTCCTGAAACATCGCTCTTGCGTCTACTCAACGCATCTGCCACAAGATTGGCCTTACCTGGATGATAAGTAATATCCAAGTCATAATCCGCTAAAAGCTCCATCCATCGACGCTGTCTCAAATTCAGGTCAGCCTGAGTAAAAACATACTTCAAACTCTGGTGGTCCGTGAAAATCTGCGCCTTTTCTCCATACAAATACGACCTCCAGATTTTTAGCGCAAAGACAACTGCTGCCAGCTCTAAATCATGAGTAGGGAAATTGACTTCGTGAGGCATCAGAGCTGGTTAGCCGTCTCAGTTCTGACCTGAGAGGCGTCTTGAGACCTGTCGTGGGGCGCAACGAGGGCGTTGTGTTCTTTGAGACGGGGTGAATTATAACATCCCGAGTTGTGATATGTGAAAAGGCTTAAGAGAATTGAATTGGCTACCTATGTCACCAAAGTTGACTTACCTTTTCCGGAGCACATCCTGAAAGAACTCCAGAGTTAAGCGTGCTTGGGCTGGAGTAGTGGAAGGATGGGTGACCTATCGGGAAGTGATTCGCGATAGCGTGTGAGTGAGGCCAAAGCACGGGGAAAGGTCGGGTGGTGATTGCAGGGTCAGAAACAATGATTTCGAGCCTTGAAAAATTAACGACCGACCGTCGGATGGGATGGGGCCCACGGGCCGAGAGAGCGGGCGTGGGTGGCCCATTAGCCGTGGGCGGTCGGGGCGTTACACATGTGTTGCTTGCGTACGTGATCAAGCCAAGTGGGAGAGAAGACTCATGAAGCCGGAGCCGTCGCGTTCGTTCCGTTCATCACCACCACATCGCCTTCAGTCAATTCATCACCGGAGATCAGCCTCATCATTGTTGGTGCCACGTACCAGATCCGGGGAATGGAGAACATGAACGTAACCGGAGCCACCACCTACCTAACGTATCTCATGCGTGAGGTTTAAGTGCCTTACTTGAGCAACAAGTAATCTTTTTCATAATTCCTAGATCTAATCAGCTTATCTTCTTCTGTATTTATTTGTCCTTCTCGAGATGCTGATGTGAGATATTCATGACTCCATTATGTAATCTTGCTCCATGCTGTGGTTATGGCTCGTATCTCGGTTTGTGTTCTTTGGCTAAACTTGTACCAGTTTCGCTTCAACTCTAAACCAGTGGCTAAGGTGAGGGTCTATTCCTGAACTTCTCGTACACGGTTTAGAATTCTGGATAAGTATAATTTATTTCTAATATGTTCCGTTTGCGTGAAATCGAGTCTGTCTTTGCCTGTTTAGTTTTAGGTTCTTTGTTTAAAAGTAAATAGGATGTTAGATGGTTCAACAATGCTTGTTCATTATAATTGATTACATATACATATATATTATATTGAGGTGATTAGGATGTTAGCCGACCACAGAGACGTAATTCTGTGAGTTGGCCGGGGACCAGTAGATTTGGTGTGGAGATGCTGCGGCACAGCTTAGTCGACCTGTTGTGCCAAGGCTTCGAGGTCGATAAATCGTCTACGGGCGTGTGTTACCGAGCACTTTTTCGGCGGAGATTTTGGCCCGTTAGTGGGCAGTGGGAGTGCACCCCGTTAGGACCATTGTTTGTTTTATGGGTGCTTTAGGTACCGTGTTTGACTCATGTTAGGGTTAAATTATATTTATTTGGAGTACTATGTCCGGGTCTATGGATTTCGGGATTAGCATCCCATACCTCACTGAGTGACTCCCCTGTTGCTCACCCCTCTTTTCTCCTTGCAGGTGAGCTTGACGAGTAGTCGGATATCTGGACGGATGGTGTCTTGGGATTGTCGTATTTTATTTCGATTTTCAACTCGACTTATTTGACATATTTTTATAATTGATTTTAAAGATATATTTCTTGTGGATATATCTTATTAAATATTTTAATATTTTTCGGTTTTAAATAATTCGGTTTAATTTGATATCTTTTTGGTAAGTAGCACGCCGGTCTCGAGAGAGGAGGAGACGGGTGTTACAATTGGTATCAGAGCTGGTTAGCCGTCTCAGTTCTGACCTGAGAGGCGTCTTGAGACCTGTCGTAGAGCGCAACGAGGATGTTGCGTTCTTTGAGAGGGGATGAATTGTAACATCCCGAGTTGTGATATGTGAAAAGGGTTAAGAGAATTGATTTGGCTACCTATGTCACCAAAGTTGACTTAACTTTTCCGGAACACATCCTGAAAGAACTCCAGAGTTAAGCGTGCTTGAGCTGGAGTAGTGGAAGGATGGGTGACCTATCGGGAAGTGATTCGCGATAGCGTGCGAGTGAGGCCAAAGTGATACGTCCTGAGTTTGGACAGGATCACTCAATCGGTTTGTGAAGGATATGAACTCTGAAAAGAGAACTATGGAATGATGGGTGA
>NW_026616351.1:0-26401 GCF_000801105.2 Raphanus sativus | reverse complement strand
AGGATCTCGAAGTCGGCCGCATCCTCATCGACACAGGAAGCACGGTCAACATCATGTTCCGCGACACTCTGCAGAGGATGAAACATACCCCTCGGAAGAAGTTATCCCAGAACAAGACCGTTGACTGGATTCTCGGCGTCACATCCATGACCTCGGAAAAATTAAGACTCCCGGTCATGGCTAAGGAAGTCACGAAGATCGTCTAATTCGCGGTAGTGGATAACCGGCTATCTATAACGCCATAATGGGAACTCCTTGGATAAACGCCATGAAGGCAGTCCCGTCCACTTACCATCTCGGCGTCAAGTTTCCAACACCGACTGGAACAGCGGTAATCTGGGGAAGCCAAAAACAGTCGCGACTCTGCTTCCTGGCCGAACATAAATTGCGCAGCAATCGGAACGCCCCAGTAGCTAACCCGAAGCGAACTAAGAAGAATCTGAGTATCTCCGAGAACTCAGCAAAGAACAGCTCGGATTTGTCCGAACAGGCCACAACTCAGGATAGCGGGAAAATCCTCGAGTCCATCTCCGAAAAACGGATGACCTAACTCCCAACGCGACCGCCGACTTACTGAAACAGTCAAGGCGCCGGAAATCGTGGAGTAATAGCAACCGCGATAGAAACAGAACTACGAGATGGCTTGATCCTCGCAAGAGGTACGTAGGCAGCTCGTCGCAACCCGACGAGTTCAGCTATCCCCTCACCAAAAAGGGGGGGGGGAAGAGGAACAAACATCCTTGTACTCCGCAAAAATAATTTTCACATGTACTCTACATTATAAAGTTTTTAATTCAAATGCTTACTCAACGCATAAACATTACGGAAAACGAAAAATCATATCTTTGAGGAACGCGAGACGTCGTTAGTTCCCGAAAAGTCTTGTTCTCCATTCTCCTCCAAACAGTCCATCCGACTCTAAAACTCTACCAAACAGTCCATCCGCGACTCTAAAAAACTCTATCAAACAGTCTGTCCGCGACTATAAAATTCATTTCCGTCGATTGGCCCCGACGGAAAAACATAGAAACGTTTCACTCAATCAAATTCGTAGTCTGGCTTCTAACGAAGTCCTCTTGCATCCGACAAGGATACCATAGCGCGCTATACAAAAAATCCAAATTTTGGTTAGCTCTTCGTAAAGGAAGTAGCTCGACTCGTATCCAAACGAATCATATAAGCCGATAAGCACTTCGCAGATTCTAAAACGGTACGAGTCAGGTCGAAATCGCAAACAGGCAAAACGAAAGCCGATTTGTCATCGCACAGCTTCAGTCCGAAAGTAGACCTAGGTCTTGCCCTAAACCGCGTTGCTGGTATCTAAGACATCTCATAGGCATAAGTATCCAGAATACGAGATTCCAAAATTTGCCTCTTATCGCTTACAAACCTAACGTTCGCTACAAAGTAACCTACGGATCAAGCGACAAAAAAAAAGAGATTGAATGGAAGTGACTACACGTATTCAAACCCTCTACACTTGACGAAAGTATAAATCAAAACGCAGAATTCAAAAAAGCATTCATAACAGGGATCAAAAGCCACCAACGGCCAATCCCGAGAAACACAAAGTCACGCGACCTCCTAAGGGTCACAACACATACATACAAACAGCCACACTTGGCCTATCACAAATTATAATCGAATGCATAACAATCGGTTAGAGATATCCCAAACGAGGAGTCGGGCTGGTCGACCTCTTCACCCCCGTCGCCTGCGTTCGAGCCCGCGCCTACATCCGCTGTATCTTCCGAGACTTGGATAGGATTCCACAACTCTCGAATTCTCCCTTCGATCGGAGGAACAAAGATTCAGCGTTAGCGCATAATTCTCATCGAGCCATCCCATCTTGGCAAGTCGCCGGAAAGAGAAGAAACCCCCACGCTGCATCTTGTGTAGGGTACCGACCGAACCAACGACACTCGCGAAAAATCGCCTACAAAGTCCTGAGCCTCTTTGTACGCTTCGAATTCGTAGAGAAAATTTCGGCCCTTCGGTTCAGCGCGGCGGCAGCTCTTCTCCGCCCACTACTTTCCGCACGAACGAGGGCTTGAGCCTGGACCTCGGCTTGCCGACGTTTTTGCTCCTCCACCTCCAACCGATACTTGGCGAATTCCCTTTCCGTTTCCTCTGCTTTGAAAAGAGCCAGCCGGGCAGTACGGAAACTTCCATCTATCGATGCATTCCACACTCTCACGGCCTGCAAAGAAGCCAAAGTCAAATAAAAAGAAAAGGGATTTACTCAAGTTTCAAAAACAAACCTCGTTGACAAACGAGCACCTCCGCAGTCACCTTGTCCCTCTCCTCGTTGTCCAAAGACTCGTCACGGGAAAACGCCGGAGGGAGTTCATCAAAGAAGTCACCCGGGGGAGGAACACCCTGATTCTTTGTGGTGAAGTCAGGATCGTATCTCGGCAGCTCACCGTCTCCCGACGAGGTCTCGAAAGCAATCCCTTTATCCTTCCGAGATCCGCCTCTGCCTTGAAGGGGCAAAAACGTAGGATCTATCATTGACACAGGGCCTCGTAACCGCCTCTCGATCGGTGAAAGCGCGACCGCCCCTCGAATCCGGTCAAGAGTAAAGGAGTTCCAGGAACAAGCCTTGTCCTAAAAAAGTCTCTCTTGGTCGAAAGATCGGAAGGAACATGCGCGAGACACCTGTTCTCTGAACAAAAAAAAAAAAAAAAAAAAAAACACACACACACGTTCAGTTCGCCTTTCGATGCTAGAAAGGGGATGCGACAATCTTACCTCGTTGGTACAACCAGTCCGTCGGGAATTAGGTGGAGAAAGCCTTCCTCGACAGACTCTCCATCTATCCTCACGAAAAAAAACGATCAACGTGATCTTTGGGCGGCGAGGAACTCCATGGATTACCGAAAAATTAGTCCTCGCCTTCATGGAGTATACTCCATTGATGCTCGTCGTCTTGGAGTTCCACAACCCTTCGAAGTCAGCAGGGCTAAGGTCCATCCCTAACTCGTAACTCAAAATCACAACGCCAAGCCAGCTCTCCAAAGCCGGCACGTTCAGCTGGCTGATTGCGATTCCGAAACGGTCGAGGGCCTGAACAATGACCCCAGGGATTGGGAACCACAGTCGGCATTGCGTCAAGAACGCCTCGTAACAAGTAAAGTAACCCTGCGGAGGATGCTCCGAACTCTCATTCCACGAGGAATGCGAAACGTGACTCCCTTCGGAACCTCATAAAACTCTCGAAGGATTCCGAGATATTCGGGGGATACTTCGCTCGGGAGTCAATTTCCTTACGCGTCCTCAGAGGTCGCCGGGAATCGGGATCACGGGAAGGGGAGCATCAGAACCGAAGACGGCGTCCACGATACGCGCTCCTGTCAATCTCTGAAACCTCGGGTTTCAGAACTTCCTCCTCGGCGTGGAAACTATCCGAAGACGAGTGAGACTGTCCTCCTCGAGGATTTTGATCTTGAAGTCATTCTTTTCTTAAAGGAAGAGAGAGGAAATTTGCAAGAGAGAGATTACTTAAGAATCTTGAGTGAAATAAGAATGGTAAAGAATTCACAAGTCTTTATAGGCAAAGATTTGACTATTCACCCCGACCTTCGACACAATTTCGTCTCCATACTTTCCTCACGAACCATACCGCAAGCTAGGACCTACAAACCCTACGGCTCCTAGCTGGCTGGGGGGCTAACTGTTGGGGTCAAAATCGGTCAAGACGAAATCGATGTCCGAAAGTCTCGAAAAACATGAAAATGTTAAAGCAACCTCGAGAGACTAATTGTTAATCGAGAACCTTAGGAAAAATTAAGTTCGAGATTCATCATCTCAAAATCAACGGCTAGAAACATTTTCTACACAAGGAAAAACCTATGGAAAACTAAAAACACGCACAAGCCGAAGGAACCGGTCGCGGCCGTGGTCGCCGGGCGGCTAGCCCCGTGCTGGCCGTGGCCGCCGGCGGCTAGCGCCCGTGCTGGCCGTGGTCGCCGGGCGGCTAGCCCCGTGCTGGCCGTGGCCGCTGGCGGCTAGCGCCCGTGCAGGCCGTGGACGCCGGGCGGCTAGCCCCGTGCTGGCCGTGGTCGCCGGGCGGCTAGCCCCGTGATGCCGTGGCCTCCGGCGGCTAGCGCCCGTGCTGGCCGTGGTCGCCGGGCGGCTAGCCCCGTGCTGGCCGTGGTCGCCGGCGGCTAGCGCCCGTGCTGGCCGTGGTCGCCGGGCGGCTAGCCCCGTGCTGGCCGTGGTCGCGGCGGCTAGCGCCCGTGATGGCCGTGGTCGCCGGGCGGCTAGCCCCGTGCTGGCTCGGGTCGTCGAGCGGCTAGTCTTCGTGCGTAAGTTCTAGGCCTCCGGGTCGCCAGAAATCCGTGTTTTGCGACTTTCCGAGATCCCGTAAACAAAACTCCTTTTCCTGCTCCAAGATTTCGAAGAACCCATAAGACGTCAACGGACAGGAAGACTTCGTATAAAACGGTGATGGTTATCTTGGAACACCATTCGCCTCAGCAATGGATCAAAGATCTTCCGAAAGACTCGACATCCAAGTAGGAGCATTCTTTCAAAGAAATCGTAGAAAACAGCGGAAGTCCGGAAGACGGCCCGAAGGGACCAAACCCGATCGACGACCCATTTACGATTTTCTAATAGATAGATATGACGGTTTACAATTATCTTCACATAACAAGATAAATGTTAAACTTCCGAAAAGATAAATGTCAAAATTCCGAAAGGATAAATGTCAACTTTCCCGATAAACACGAAAGCCTACGAAAATGGAAAAAGTCCAGCTCGCGCAGACTCAGCCCATCAAGAATAAGAATATGGGAGTATATAAGCAAGGCTAGGAGCAGAGGAAGGGGGATCCGAAAATCAGAAGAAAGAAACCACTCTAGAGCAACTTAGAACTTAGGCGTTTATTTCCTTTTTTTAGCGAGCTGCAACTCAACTAGGTTAGATCTAGGTTTTGAGACTAGCGACGATCGACAGCTCTTGTGGCCGAGATCTCGACCTGTTGTTCGAACGCTCTCCGCAGATTCGGAAATAAGATTCTTTCTTTTTGCTCTCTTTATTTTACGCATTCATTCCCAAATTAGACTCGTATTAACTTTGTCGTGCGTGGCCCAGCAGATAGCCGGGATCCTCGGGGAAAACTAGGTCAACTTAGTTTTCCTACGTTTAAACTTAACTAAAATCGACAGTGCGAATTTCGGTTCCCACATTTTCCCTAAGCTTCCGCATGTTTTTATTATTGCATGAACCTCAATTGCTTGAAAAATGACTAAGTAAAGATAGACCTTAACCGGCTGAAGTACACTTAGACTCTTAGGTAAGGCCGCGGACTGGTTGGATCAAGGGATCCAGGTTTGGGTCTTACAAGTTGGTATCAGAGCATGCTTGATTCTAGGCTGTGGGTTAGGGCAGGTCATCACACATCCGGCTGGGTCTCATGGCAAGTTTTGGTATTGGTTAACATTAGATTGCTTGAGGTTTGCAAATAAAATGTTAATCTAACCTTTGATTTGTGTTTTGTCTTTGATGTCCTAAGGGAACAAAGAAGAGGTCTCGAAATCCAGGGATGGGATAGGCGTCCGGAGCAGGAGATGCCTCAGTGCTCAACCCACAAGTGGAGTTGTCAGTTCCACCTACTGGTCGGACCGGTGAGGCCATCATGACTGAAACTCAGGTCAATCAGACTGAGGTTCAGCTGGGTGGAGAGAACAGGCAGCTGGATGAGACCAGACAGCAGCTGAATGAAGCTGGAAGACAGATAGGAGCAGCTAGTGGGCAGGTGAGAAATGAGCTGGAAGGTGAAGCTGAGTCCTCAGAGACTGGTAACCGAGCTGATCCAAACATCCAAGGTGATGGGAGGACTGGTCCGGTTGATCAAATGGCTGAACCAACCATGAAGCAAATACTTGATGCAATCAAGTTAATGGGAAGTCAGATTCTGGCAATGACCCAAGTGTTCACACCAGTAGTGAACTAATCAGTGGGTCAGAGTACTCAAGCTCATGTGATAGCTCTACGAGCTGGTGGAGCTGGTGGTCAAGTTGCACCTATAGCTGAGGTGATTGAGCTGGATCCACCGGCTGGAACAGCTAAGAAGGTTGATTACCTGAAGGTGCTTGAGCACATCTCTCGTTTGGGAACCAAACACTTTGCTGGAAGTGCTGATCCTATGGAGGCAGATGAGTGGAGGGATCGGCTGGTCAGGAACTTCAAGTCTACAAGGTGCCCTAAAGAGTACCAAAGAGACATAGCAGTGCACTTCCTGGAGGGAGATGCACACAACTGGTGGCTGTCCCTAGACAAGCGCACCAATTGTTCCATTGTGAGGTTCTCTGACTTTGAGGTTGAGTTCAACCACAAGTACTTTCCGGCTGAAGCATGGGATCGTTTGGAAGCCAAGTTCTTGGACTTGGTTCAAGGCAAAAGGTCTGTAAGGGAGTATGAAGAAGAGTTCAACCGGCTCAGGAGGTATGTGGGTAAGGAACTGGAGGATGAGAAGGTTCAGGTCCGCAGGTTCAGGTCCGCAGGTTCATAAGAGGCCTTAGGGCTGAACTTAAGACTTATTGCTCAGTCCGTACCTTCAACACAGTCTCTGAGCTGGTGGAACAGATGGCAATGCTGGAGACCAATCTAGCTGAAGAAAACAAGCAAAGGCTGAAGAGTGTGGTGGTGTCTTCTTGTCAGAGTGGTGACAAGAAGAGAAAGAGGGATGCGGCCGAAGGGGGTAAAACCTCAAGTGGTAGGCCTGAGTGTCCCAAATGTGGAAAACACCATGGAGGAGAGTGCTGGAAGGCTATGGGAGCATGTACCCGTTGTGATAAGATAGATCACTCAGCTCGGGATTGTCCAGGTCCGGATAGGAATCGTGGGCAAGGCTCGACCAGTGAGGCCAGGACTTGTCATCAGTGTGGCAAGAGAGGGCATTTCCGAGTGGACTGCCCTCAGTTGCAAACTGGACAAGGAAAGGGTCGCGTTGAGCACAACCGACCAAACCACAAGCAAGGCCAAACCTCAGCACCTCGAGTCTATGAGCTTTCAAGGGATGTGGATGAGTCCGGACCCTTCAAGGCGATCACTGGTAAAACTCTAATCTTGTTCTTTTTAAAATTCATTAGAATGGCATGGTAAGGAATCTAGGATGGACTAGAGACTTAGATGAGGTCTTATGTAGGGACCTTGTGTATTGGTGGTGTGGAAACACATGTATTATTTGATACTGGAGCTACACATAGTTTTGTGAGTCCAGATATGATTGGAAAAGTATGTTCCAAATGGGAACCAGGAATGATCTTGGCTTGGTGAGTGCAGCCGGTGGGCAAGTTATGCATTCACTAGGTCTGGTTAAAAACATTCCAGTGATGATCCAGGACAAGGCAATGCCTGTGGATCTGATTGTGGTCCGCCTTAAGAATCACGAGGTGATCCTAGGCATGGACTGGCTTGGCAAGAATCGGGCCACCTTAGACTGTCATCGGGGAAGGGTGCAGTTTGAGAGTGGGTGTGGACCCCCGATCAGGTACCAAGGTATTAATCCGGCCTCTGGATGCTTAGTGTTATCAGCAGTCCGAGCGGCAAGGATGCTGGAGCAAGGTTGTGAAGCTTATTTAGCCACAATCACCACTAAGGAGGTCATAGGGGATGGTCGCCCGGACAGGATACCACTGGTCAGTGAGTTTGAGGATGTGTTTAAGTCCCTACAGGGCATTCCCCCTGATAGGTCAGACCCATTCATAATAGAACTGGAACCAGGGACAGCCCCAATGTCAAAGAGCCCATACCGCATGGCTTCGGCCGAGATGGTTGAGCTAAAGAAACAACTTGAAGAGTTGTTGGATAAAGGGTTCATACGCCCAAGTGTATCACCATGGGGAGCACCAGTCCTCTTTGTTAAAAAGAAGGATGGTAGCTTTAGGTTATGCATAGACTATAGAGGTCTGAACATGGTTACTATAAAGAATAAGTACCCTTTGCCTAGGATTGATGAGTTGCTAGATCAATAGAAAAGAGCCAAGTGGTTTTCAAAAATTGATTTGGCATCAGGCTATCATCAAATCCCCATTGCATCAGATGATGTGAAGAAGACAGCTTCCGGACAAGGTATGGTCACTATGAGTTCGTGGTCATGCTATTCGGATTGACCAATGCACCAGCAGCCTTTATGAAGATGATGAATGGAATCTTTCGAGATTTCTTAGATGAATTTGTAATCATCTTCATTGATGACATACTAGTATACTCTAAGACTCGGGAGGACCATGAGAAGCATCTCAGATTGGTGTTGGAAAGGCTGAGAGAGCAGCAATTGTTTGCCTAGCTAAGCAAGTGTAGCTTTTGGCAGAAGAGCATTGGTTTCTTAGGACATGTAGTGTCTGAGGAAGGAGTATCAGTTGATCCAGAGAAGATCAAGTGTATACAAGAGTGGCCAAGACCAAAGAATGCAACTGAAGTTAGAGGTTTCTTGGGTCTGGCCGGCTACTACAGAAAGTATGTCAAAGGGTTTGCAAGTGTGGCACAACCTATGACACAACTTACTGGAAAATATGTCAAGTTCATTTGGTCTGAAGCTTGTGAAAAGTGCTTTATAGCCTTGAAGAACATGCTGACCAGTGCACCAGTCTTGGTGTTACCTGAGGCCGACCAACCATATGTGGTGTACACAGATGCATCCATTACTGGATTAGGCTGTGTGCTCACACAACATGGGAAGGTCATAGCCTATGCCTCAAGGCAACTCAGGAAACATGAAGGCAACTATCCAACCCACGACCTGGAGATGGCCCCAGTGGTATTTGCCTTGAAGATATGGAAATCATACTTGTATGATGCCAAAGTTCAGAATCTCACTGACCACAAGAGCCTGAAGTACATATTCACTCAACCTGAGTTGAATTTGAGACAAAAGCGGTGGATGGAGTTTGTGGTGACTATGATTTGGACATTGCCTATCATCCATGCAAGGCCAATCTAGTGGCTGATGCATTAAGCAGGCGTAGGGCTAAGGTATCAGCTGAAAAGGAAGCAGAGATTTTGGAAGGGATGGTCCGATCACTCAATCTAAACATTTTGGCCAGTGAGAATGAGCCTTTGGGTTTGGAGGCTGTGAACCAGGCTGATCTCCTTACCAGGATCCAACAAGCACAAGGCTTGGATGAGAACTTGCAAAAGGTTGCAAAGAATGACAAAACTGAGTATCAGATCACAAGTAATGGTACCATTTTGGTACATGGAAGGATCAGTGTTCCTGGTGACCGGGGACTAAAGGAAGAGATTATGAGTCAAGCTCATAAGTCTAAGTTCTCAGTGCACCCGGGGCTAAACAAGATGTACAAAGACATCAAGAGGTATTACCATTGGATCAGAATGAAGGCTGACATTGCTGAGTGAGTGGCCAAGTGCCCTACTTGTCAACTTGTTAAAGCTGAACATCAGGTTCCAAGTGGTTTACTTCAGAACCTTCCTATTCCAGAATGGAAGTGGGATCACATCACCATGGACTTTGTAACTTGTTTTCCTACAACCAGCAACAAGAAGGATGCAGTTTGGGTGATTGTGGATCGCCTGACCAAATCTGCACACTTCTTACCAATCAAGAAGGGTGATGGAGTGGATGAGATTGTAAAGATCTACATAGATCAAATTGTAAGGCTGCATGGAGTGCCGGCCAGTATAGTCTCAGATAGAGACCCTCGTTTCACTTCTTACTTCTGGAGGGCTTTCCAAAAGGCCTTAGGGACAAGAGTGAACATGAGTACATCCTATCATCCCCAAATGGATGGTCAGTCAGAAAGAACCATCCAGACCTTGGAAAATATGCTAAGGGCATGTGTTCTAGATTGGGGCGATTCATGGGAGAAGTACTTACCACTGGTGGAGTTTGCATACAACAACAGCTTCCACACCAGCATTGGTATGTCTCCCTATGAAGCATTGTATGGGCGGCCTTGCAGGACACCCTTATACTGGACCCAAGTGGGGGAGCCCAGCATAATAGGTCCTGAGATTGTGGAAGAAACCACCGAGAAGATCAAACTGGTCAAGGAGAAGATGAAAGAGGCACAAGACCGCCAGAAGAGTTATGCTGACAAGAGAAGGAAACATCTTGAGTTTGAGGTTGGTGATCTAATCTATCTCAAGATGATTACCTTCAAATGCAGGGCCATAGTTTCTGAAGAAGGAAACTGGACCCTAGGTTCCTAGGTCCATTCAGGATACTTGAAAGAGTTGGGGCAGTGGCTTACAAATTGGATTTGCCATCTGAAATGGATGCTTACCATAATGTGTTCCATGTGTCTCAACTAAGGAAGTGCCTGACGGATCAGGACATTGTGTTGCCAGAAATTCTAAAAGATATTGGCAAGAACCTCACCTTAGAAACAAGGCCGGTTCGGATCATTGATCGGATGGAAAAGGCAGTGAGAAAGAAGACAGTTCCTATGCTAAAGATAGTATGGGAATTCAATGGCAAAGACATTATCACTTGGGAAACAGAGGCAAGGATGAAAGCTGAGTATCCTGAGTGGTATAGTCAGTATGTGGATGGAGAATCATCAAGTATGAACTCGGGGACGAGTTCCTTCCAAGTGGAGGAGACTTATCATGTCCCTAGTTCTACATAAGGCCATCAGGACGGGCCATGGTACGAGGAGATGAACTGGCCAGGTCATATGATCTAAAGGCAAGCGTATCATGGTCCAAACAGAAGGTTAAGTGCATCAGATGGCTGGGACTTAACCAAAATAAGAAGGAAAGAAGCTAAAGGAAGCTGGACGGGTGGTCCGGAAGCTGGACAAGATCCGGAGGCAGCTCAACCAGCTAGGTGGAGCTGGAAGGGAGTTCACACAGTCTGAGCTAAGCTCACTGGAGCTGGAGGAGTAGCTCACTCAGCTCAGGCAGCTAGCACTCAGCTCAACTCAGCTGAATGGAGTGTTGGAGTCTTGGCCGGTCATTGCGGACCATGAGTGGTGGTTATGGTCCGGATGGTGGACATGGGGGTCCAATGGGTCTGTGATGCTTTGGCAACTCAGCTATGCATGTGGGCAAGCTATTGGACCAGAGATCGATCAGCCCAAACGCAGAGAAGGGCAGTTGACGAGCGGTTGGACGGTTTGGCCGAAAAGGTGTAACTGTTTGCCAATCGGCCAATCATTGTGTCCGCTCGCCCAAGAGCAGTTGGCAAGCCCTTCTCCTATAAATATAGGTCTACTCTGTCGACAGAAATGATCAGAAACATAAGGGGAAACTCTGCCCAATTCTTTACAGAATCAAAGAGAGAAAAGAGAAGAGTTGGCCGCAAGGCAGTCCGTGTGAAGACTTGGTGATTCCGGTGGGTTCTAGCCATGGGAAAAGGAGACTTGATCGGGAATGGATACTAGAGGGAAGGAGAAGGCTGCAGAGAATAGTTTGGGAACTTCCGAGCACACACCTAAGGTACATGATGCAAACCAAGTACAAACCGCTTAAGGCCATTCATCCGGATGGTCAGGCCGTTTGATCCATGTGTGGATGGTTGCATCTATTACTCTTTTCCTGTCAATATATCTCTTCTCTATCTTATTCTGAAGTGATCTGTGGGTTCAAACTCATGGACATGCCTCCAAGACTTGGTTAGATCAGAGTTATCTCTCCTTGGCCTTGGTTGGGCATGTGTGGTCCGATCTCATAGTTCCTAAGGGACTTATTGGGATTTGGCGTCTAATATCTCTTAATGGGGATTTATAATGAATTATCAAAGTGAAAGAATGGATTTATATCATCGATTTAGAGGTGATCAGTTATAGCCATATGGGTTGTTCATGGGTGAGATCAGTATGATCGAGGCCAGTTCTGAGAAATCTGACTTGACCATTCTCTTAGTCATGAATTATCATGAATTATCATGAATTTTATTTAGTTTTTGGACAAGTATAAGAAAGGGTCACTTTTGGCCAGAATTAGGCTAAGTGTCCAAACCATGGTTAGGATGTTGATTGCTAGGATATCGGATTGTGATTCTTATGCATATGTTTTGTGGGTTTTGATTTCAGATCCTGAAAGGGATCGTGGTAAGGCTAAGGAGCCATGAAGACCTTGGCCGTGTGGGATGTGTGATGTAGTGATTGTTGGATACATTGGATTTATAATAGCCTATTGTGCAACTGATTGATTTGAATACTTTGTGTGGATCACATTTGACATATATATATAATATGATGTTTGCCTTAAGCTTCCGCATTGTTTTTATTATTGCATGAACCTCAATTGCTTGAAAAATGACTAAGTAAAGATTAGACCTTAACCGGCTGAAGTACACTTAGACTCTTAGGTAAGGCCGCGGACTGGTTGGATCAAGGGATCTAGGTTTGGGTCTTACAACGCCGCGTCTTCCTCGAAACGCACCAAATCGCAGCTGTTTCCTCTTTCACTTTGGGAATTCGTCGTGTTTTTCACCGTCTTCCTCGTCTTCACCACCGGACTTCTGTGTATTTACCTCACAATGCCTCCCGCTGAATACGGCAAGCTCAAACTTCCTAGAACCATCTCCGATTTCCGATTGCTCTAGTGAGATTTAGCCTTTTTCAGTAGCGTCTATTGAGTCTGATTCTCTTCAAGTTCTGATCTTTATAAGATGCATACTCAAAAGTGATTAGCTTCTTTTTTTCTTAATTTTTATTTTTCAAACCCGAGATTGGAAGTTTTGATCTTTCCCAAGATGTCAAAGATTTAGTTTAGTGAGAAAGATTTTTTTGCTAATAATGTATGTCATTCTCTCTGACAATATTTTGCAGAGATAATCTTGGGTCTTATGAAAGTGAGTATCCAGCAAGATTCATTTTAGGTTACTGTTCCACATATATCTTTATGCAAACCTTCATGATACCTGGAACAATCTTTATGTCACTACTTTCCGGAGCTCTTTTCGGTGTGGTTAGAGGTTTTGTCTTGTCGTCCTCAATGCAACAGCTGGAGCCTGGTCATGTTTCTTCTTATCAAAATTGGTCGGAAGGCCTCTGGTTTGCTAGTTGTGGCCTGGCAAGTTGAAGTTTTTCCAAGCAGAGGTAAGTTCTCTTTTTTTTTGTTTGACTAGTTTAGTAAAATCCCTTGTTCTTAAGGATTAACGCCCTTATATCGTTTCGGTCAGATTGGGAAAAGAAGAGATAAGCTACTAAACTACATGCTCTTCTTAAGGATAACACACACACTTCCAAACCTCTTCATCAATTTATGCCAGCTTCGTACATAACCGTTAGAGTGAGTATCTAGTTTTTGATCTCTTGGTGCCCTTAAGTGACATTGTAAAAGGCTCATGTCATGGTATATATTCACTTCATGTATACAGGCTGGTCTGGTTCTTGGAGATCTCAAATCAGTGAAAGATCTGTATGATTTTAAGACTTTGTCAGTGTTATTCCTCATTGGATCCATCTCCATATTCCCTGCTCTGCTAAAGAGAAAGAGAGTATATGAATGAAGGTCGCTTTGGAGACATCACAGAGTACTAAACCGCTAACTCTGCCTTCGATTGGTTTATCACTTTGTTGTGGATTCGAAACTCATTCTCTCCAGTCTCTCATTCCTTTTGTATTAAGTGCTTTGTCTAGCTAGTATATTGGATCTTGATTCCGAGATTGGTTCTGTATATTGTATTTTTGTTCAGAGATCTGACTCTGCACCCTATTCGCTTATGTAGTAGATTATGTACATTCATAACACATTAAAACTTCTTTAATAGCTCCTATCATGTTACATACTATCCTATTATATTCATAACACATTAAGATTTCTGTGATGGCTTTCCTGAAAATGATTCAACTTACCCTGAAATGTTAAATAACCAATTTTATTTACTAAAAGTCGCATCAAATTTGTTAACACTGAATTTTCTAGAAAGCTTTTTTGAAACCACATAAATCTTTCCAGAAATTTTAAAAACACAACACAGTTTCACAATCACATGCAAGAAACTAACAATGTCATAAGAAAATTTACGAGCCTACCAAAGATATCAACATGCGTAAGCCAAACAAATAAGACACCACACAAAAAAAAAATTATTAACATCAAATTTTCTGGAAAGCTTTCCTGGAACTACACAAATCCTTCCAAATTTTGTTAAATATACAAAGAGAGAGGAAAAACAATATGTTAATGCATATAAACATAGGTTAAAGGTTACGCTGATCTCTATGGTTAAGATTTAACTACTTGCACATTTCTTCAAGTTTTCTGGAAACTCATCTTAAATATTTTACTTGCTATTATAAATCTATATAT
This sequence comes from Raphanus sativus, assembly GCF_000801105.2. Taxonomy (NCBI): domain Eukaryota; kingdom Viridiplantae; phylum Streptophyta; class Magnoliopsida; order Brassicales; family Brassicaceae; genus Raphanus; species Raphanus sativus. Next base: position 12,169 of record NW_026616351.1, on the reverse strand, counting down.
ATAAAAGAATGTTTTCATCCCTTCTAGGCTGTCCACGTCAATAAGTCGAGCGATGTCGTTACGACACGTGTCCACCTTTTTATTAAATGTTGTGTTTCGTTTTTTTGTAACACTTAATGCTGCGTTTTATTACACCACAGAAATTTGGTTTCGTTTGGTTGTCTGACGGGCTTTCTTGATTGAATTATTTATGGGCCTTTGAATAAGATATTTCGGTCTGAAAACAGTTAAAATTTTGCCTATTACTGTAGTTGATTTTACCTTTTTTAACCAAAAAACAAAAGTCCTACTTTACCTTCTTCATGAATAGCCGCCATAAATTTCTAGGGTTCATCGTTAACTGCAAACTCTGAATGTCAACCAACAATAGAGGTTCTGAAAGATTGTATGAGGTCAGGAAGAATCTATGCATTCATCTCAGTTCGTCACGTTTTGTTTGTGATTCTTCTCCTCTGACCCGTTACGAGTTGCATTGATTCAGTGTCATTAATGACTTCTTAACTCTTTCGACCCACTATAATCACGATCACTCATGCAATTATTCTTATTTTCCTTCCAGGAGGTTGATCTCCACCTATAAAAAGGTCAGGCTTCATCCTTTGAACATCATCTTTTGTTATCTGATAATCTTGGTTAGTTAGTGGGTTCAGATGGCTGGTGCGTTCAGCTGTCGATCTCCTTGCAAAAAGGTGGAGATGAGATGTGTCTGTGCTCTTAATTATATAGTAGCTGTGAATTTATTGTTTATCTAAGGTTCTAGGAAAAACGATTGCATTTTCCAGATTTCGTATAGTTAGAATATTTCCTCGGAAGATGTGCCAGGTCCATAAAAGTCTATGTTAGGCTGTCCGGTTTTGGGTTGAGGTAAATGTCAAGATCTAATGCTCTTTCTTTGAGTATTGTTCTTAGATTCATGGATTGTATGTTATTTATGAAATTTTAGGTGTACTCTTACTCTGGAAAGATTGTTTGTTTACATTTTTTTCAATGGAAGCGGCCACCTTTTGTTAAGAATTGATTACTTTAAAATTCTAGCGATTAAAAGATCAAGACGACTCAAACATTAAATAGTGATTCCACTTTTGCAGGCCTTGAAAGACAGCCAAGAAGAATTCAAGAGAATCATCAGAGCGATCAGTGTTTGAAACAAAATTTACACAAACAGATGAGCAATCTATTTACTCAGGTATCTAACATTATCAAAACCTCTAAACCTTTCTGCATCTCACTTCTAAAGTTACAATCCAGAAATATCTGATCAAGCTATTGAATCCATTTGTTAGTTGAACATCTGAAAGCTCAAGATTTGTTATAAAACTCTAAAACCTTGCAAAGATTAAAAACATACATATAATTGGGTGAACAAAACTTAGGTTCACCCCCTAAGGTGAACATCTACATTCACCCACCAATAGGAATTAGTTAAGCAATTAGTTAATTTAGATTTAATATCTATTAAAACATGAATTTAATGAAATAAAATTATGTTTTTAGATAAATAAAAAATAGTAGCAATTATAAAAAAATATTTTTTTTAGTATTGATAAATCCGTCAAAAAATACTAAACCCTAAATTCTAAATAGTAAACCCTAAACCCTTGGAGAAAGCCTGAACCCTTGGGCAAATCCTATACCCTAAATCGTTAATTTTAAACCCTAAACACTTAATCATAAACCATAATATTAAACCCTAAATTTTAAACACGAAACCCTAAACCCTAAACTCTTTGAAAAATATTAAATCATAAACTCTTAATCCTAAACCATAAACTATTTTGGAAATTAAGATTTAGAGTTTAGTATTAGAAGTTATGATTTAGGGTTTAGGGATTAGAATTTAGTTTATGATTTAAGGTTTGGTTTAAATTTAAGGGTTTAGGGTATAGGATTTGCCCAAGGGTTCAGGCTTTTCCCAAGGGTTTTAGGTTTAGTATTTAGAATTTAAGGTTTATGGTTTAGAATTTAGGGTTTAGGGTTTATTATTTTCTGACGGATTTATCAATATTAAAAAGAATATATTTTTTTGATAATTGCTAATATTTTTTATTTATCTAAAAACATAATTTTATTTCATTAAATTCTTATTACTTGGTTTCCTTTTTTAAGAGATATCAAATCTCAATTAACTAATGAAAAAATTGGCAAATTGGGCAAATCACAAGTTTGAAATTAGGGAGTTGGGCGACCTCAAGTTTAAATTAGAGAATTGGGCAAATCGCCTTTTCCAGACTTGTGAATTGTCGGCAGAGGGCGCACATGGTTCTTGATATTACGACCGTGCCATTACGCATTTGTGATTTTTAAAAATGCGAAAAGAGCTACTAAAATAATTCAGAGAATTAGAAAAATTAAAATTAGGAGAAGATTCTGAAATTTTTTAAAATTGGCACTTTTGGTGGTCTTGTGGTTTGACCAGAATTACCTCTAACCTCTAAACAACTGCCATTGAAAAGCAAACATAAGAACCAGCCTCGACTGTACCCAGATTTGAGACACAATTGAAAACCAAACTTCCGAGACACGAATTGGAGACTGCGACCAGATACGACACAAGACGACCACTTTCGCGAGCAGACTCCAGTAGAGATGTTATCCCCCTCCAGCGTAATGCCCTCGAGGAGGGTGACTCGTAGTCAATCCGCCAGTGATAGAGAACCAATTCCCAAGAAAACTCGCCGAGTAGGCAAAACTGCGCCTCGTTATGCAGGTATCTCCTTTCGCTAAGCCTCTCTCTGAAATTCTTAGGGAAAAGTTTAAAAAATTAAAGCTTTGGGCATTCGTCTGGATTTGGTTATTGTATTTCAGAGATGAGCACGGAGTCCGAACAAGAGGAACCTGCATCCACCGAACAAGACGAAGTTGCATCAACCGAACAAGATCCAGCTGCATCCAATGCGCCGGAATTTATTGGGACCATGCAGACTTTCCCGGAAACACTGTTCGCACGTAATTGCTATCCTGGCAAACCTCGATGATAGTGCTCAAATTACCCAGTAGAGCTTACTCTCTCAAATAAGAGGTACAGCTGTAGTACTTATGGATCGAATCACGAGGAGCTAGGGAACCAATTAAATGAAATCTACTAATCAATCCTAGGCAAGGTTGGTTTATATGATGAAAGTAAAAGTAACAATTCCTAAAATGAGCAAGGTAGTTGCTCTAACTAACAATATGATGGGTTGTTTAAATGTGATAAAGAGTGCTAGATATAGGGTTTTTATTCAGGAATGGAGATTATAATCTCTATAAATGCTTTAATAAGTTGCTTGCATGGTACTATAGATCTCAGCCGCTTAACTCAAGTGAAGTATCACTGGTTAAATAATCTAGATCTCTGGCCTCAACTGTCGTAATGTTGGCGCAGAAAAAGAGTCGATCGATATCCTTTTGAGATATCGAGCGATACACCTTTCGCAGCGCCAATCAATTCACCTGTCAGGATATCGATCGACGGCTTCTAGATCTGCCTAGGCGCGAGCCGAATATGAACACAAGGTCTCAAGGAGGAGCTGTCGCTCTTCTCAACGGGAGACAGGCAAGTTCAAATGGATAATTCAAGATAATCAAAGATCCTAGTGATCTATGTTCTAGTTAACTAATCTAAAACAAGCATAGGGTACAATCCATTTGATGAGTACCACTTAGCAATTATAGTTTGGGGATAATCCCACAAACCTATTTAAACCCTACATCTAACAATAGACTACTCAGACATAGCTAAGCAATTCATGACAATAGATAGATGAAAGAATTGCATACATAGAAATAAGTAGAAATACAAAAGGAGATGAGAACTCTCTTCAATCTCTCAAAACAATAAAACTCTAGTCTCGCTCTCACACTCTCAACTTCAACAGGTTTCGATGCCACAAAGGTCATCTAGTCCATCTCATTGACATTTGCATTGTAACTCATACATTTTTAGCAAAGTGTAGCGAATAATGGGGTTTGGTACTCAACCTATCCCTCGTTTCCACAATGTGTGATCATCCTTGAGATTTAGAATACTGGGGTCGCAGGAGACACTCCTACCCCTCTGCCTCTCAAGAAATCATTTCAATGTTTTATAACATAAACTTAGATCTTGAGACGCTGAAGAGAGAGAAAGAAGGGAACCAGAAACACACAAACTTTTTACCTTCCAGACTTGTAAGAGGAATTCCGATCCAGTGATTTCCAAGCCCAAGACAAGCAAATAAGTCAGTATTAATGTTGGAGGTCAGCTTTGGTTCCTTCAAACAATCTTTAGCTAGTGAATATAGATGACAGGTTGATCCACTTTAGCATCTTTAGTACTATCTGCAATCAGTAATCTAGAATGGTGCTAAACAGTGGTCAGACAATCAAATATAAATCTATATCAATGTTCCTATTTAATACTTATGCGAAAAATAATTTTGAAAAACAATTTAAATAACAACCAAAATAAAAACACATATTAGTAAACTCCCCCCAGACTTAAATTACACTGTCCAGTGTAACACAGCCGGCTGTGAGGTAAAGAAAATAAATCATAATTAATAAGTATAATAAGTTAGAATTATTAAACCTGATCGACAAGGTGTCGATCGATTCGTAGTGGTATACGTCGATCGTTGGTAATGGTCATGTGGTGTCGAGCGATATGAATGGTGAATGTCGGTCGACGGAATCATCATTCTACTTGGATCTAATAAAAACTGCAAAATAAATCCGAAAAATAAAAGCAAAAATGAAAAATAATAAAATAAAGGAAAATAAAAGAAAACCTAACAGTGGGTTGCCTCCCACTCAGCGCTTTGTTATAGTCATTTAGCTTGACTGTGGTGGGTGAGTGACTCATGGGGTGCAGTGGGGGTTGTTGTTTTGTTACAGGCTGGGAACCAGGCTGCAAACTAATGGCTTGGAGAATGAGATTCTGGTCGATTTTGGTACTGGTTTTGAAAGGATTTGATGCTTGGAGCAAAACTGTCCAAAACTGTACCTGAAACAAAAGAAACCTTTTATGAGTTTTATGGATTTATAAAAAAAATGAAGAACAGAAGCAAACTATGAAAATAAAACAAGAACAATGAAACAGAGATGATTTTTTATGGATTTTAGATTTATAAAAATGAATCAAACAAAAGATGCAAACAGAAATAAAAATAAGAGAAATAAAAAGGATAGAGATGGTGATGGAATCTGTTGCTGGATGTGTGTCTCTCTCAACAGATCAGTGGATGGATGATGAGTAGAAGATGGGATTGGCCTTGCTGGATGTGTATCACTCTCAAGGCAAATCGTTGGAGGGATTGATGGAATGAAGAATCGCCACAAGCTTGATGGTTGGAGCTTGATAAGATTCAGGCTGCTCTCTCTTGCTTCTCACACTAGAAAGACTTAGGGTTTTCTTTGCAAAGGCAAAACAAATTTTATTCAAGACTTAAGTACAGAAATCGCCAGCCACAAGGGGTTATAAAGCCATCCCTTTGTGGACTCAACAATGTCTTAAAAGGCCTAAACAAATGGCCAACTTTCACAAAAGAAATAAAAGGCTGACAAATGCCCAAAGTCTTAAACCAAAATAAAAAATTAAAATAAAAACAGTAAACCGGTTGCTGGTTGAGATGCCTAGACCAAAGCTCATAGTATGCTTGCATGTTGCCTCATTAAAACCTTATCGGGAAAACCCAGTGGGACAAAACCCGATGAAGGAAAAAGAGTACAACACATACTACTTACTTTGGTGGTCGGCTATATCTCTGAACCGGAAGCAATGTGGTCGGTTGGATTGGGGATTGATTCTGAACCAAGGTTGAATGTGGAGATGATGAAACCGGATTGGTTCTGGCCGAGTGATCTGAATTGGATTGGACCGGCTGAGTCTTGAACTTCAATTGAACCGGCTTGGTCTTGTATCTTCAATTGGACCATCTCTTCAATCAGTAGCTGGTTCTGACCGGTTTGCCCATCTTGATCTAGGATTTGTTGGACCGCCTTGGAGAACCCTTCTCTTATGGCCTTGGTTCCACTCCTAGTGGTCGGTCCGCGCCTAATTATGGGAACCTCTACTTGGATGGCCTCATCATTCCCTCCCCCTTGAAAAGGTTCTGGCCTCAGAACTTCATCATCTGCAAGAAAAGGGGACAAGTCAGATACATTGAACGTATGGGAAATCTTAAACTCACCTGGAAGATCAAGCTTATAAGCATTGTCATTGATCTTTTCAAGAACCCGGAAGGGTCCAGTCCCTCGAGGTGATAGCTTGGACTTCCTTGCTTCAGGAAATCTTTCTGGCCGCATGTGCAACCACACCAAGTCTCCTGGTTCGAACAAAACTTCCTTCCTCTTCTGGTCGACCCGCGCCTTGACTTTGGCCGCCTTTGCTTCTAGCTTCTCCTTGACCCTTTGGTGCAAGGTCTTAACAAATCCCGCCTTGTGGGCTCCATCTCGACTGCGGTACATAGGACTGGGCAGTGGAGAAAGGTCCAAGGGAGTCTCGGCTGAAAACCATAGACAACTTCAAAAGGAGAAAGATCAGTAGTAGAGTGTCTAGCATGGTTATAAGCAAACTCAATAAAAGGCAGACAAGTTAACCAGTTCCTTAAGTTCTTACCGACCGTAGCTCTCAATAACTGAGAGAGTGTACGGTTTACTACCTCGGTTTGGCCATCAGTCTGTGGATGGCAAGTGGTCGAGAACAACAGCTTGGTACCAAGTTTACCCCATAAAGTCTTCCAGAAATGGCTTAAGAACTTGGTGTCTCGGTCAGAAACAATGGTCCTAGGCATGCCATGTAGACGAACCACCTCTTTGAAGAACAGGTTGGCGATTTGGGTGGCATCATTAGTTGTGTTACAAGCAATGAAATGAGCCATCTTGGAGAACCTGTCCACTACAACAAAAATGGAATCCTTGTGGTCTATCTTGGGCAAGCCCAGCACAAAGTCCATAGAAAGATCTACCCAAGGGTGGTCAGGAATAGGTAAAGGCATGTATAAACCGTAAGGATGTGACCTGGATTTTGTCTTAAGGCAGACAATGCACTTGGTGCACAAGTTCTCAACGTCCTTCCTCATGTTGGCCAAAAGAAATGGTCGGTTAGGACACTTAGAGTTTTATCTCTACCAAAATGTCCCATGAGGCCGCCACCATGGGCCTCCCGAACCAGCAATTCCCGCATGGATCCTTGGGGAATGCACAATTTCTTTTCCTTGAACAAGAAGCCATCTTGTTGGTAATATGGGCCGGCTGCCATCTTGGTAGTTTTCCTGAAAACTTCTTGAAAATCAGGGTCAGTAATATAAGAGTCCTTAATATACTCAAAACCCATGATCTTAGCTTCCATGGTGGAGATAAGAGTGTGTCTCCGGGACAGTGCATCGGCCACCACATTGTCTTTGCCCTTCTTGTACTTAATCACATAAGGGAAAGTCTCCACAAACTCTAACCATCTGGCGTGCCTCTTCTTGAGTGTGGTCTGACCTCTCAAGTGCTTAAGAGTCTCATGATCTGTATGAATAACAAACTCTTTAGACAAAAGATAATGTTGCCAAGTTTCAAGGGATCTCACTAGAGCATAAAGCTCTTTGTCGTAGGTGGGATAATTGAGGGCAGCTCCACTCAATTTCTCACTGAAGAAGGCAACTGGTCGGCCTCCTTGAGTAAGCACAGCTCCTATGCCTGTACCTGATGCATCACATTCAATCTCAAAGGTTTTATCGAAGTTAGGCAGAGTAAGGACTGGTGCATGAGTCAAACTATATTTAAGCCTGTTAAAAGACTCTTCTTGGGCAGGACCCAAGTAAAGGATACATTCTTCTTGATCACAGACGTCATTGGGGCAGCAATGGTACTGAAATCCCTGACGAACCGTCGATAGAAGCTGGCCAGACCATGAAAACTGCGGACATGGCCTATGGTGGTCGGAGTGGGCCAGTCTTGGATCGCCTTGATCTTTTCTTCATCGACCTTCAGTCCCTGTGAACTCACAACAAAACCTAAGAAAACCAATTCATCAGTACAAAACACACATTTCTTTAGGTTAGCATAAAGTCCCTCTTGCCTCAATGCCTTCAGCACCTGCTTGATGTATGGCCTTAGAACCTCGTTCATAAGCCTCATGAATGTGCTGGGGGCGTTGGTAAGGCCAAAGGCATCATAAGCCACTCATACAAACCTTGTTTCGTCTTGAAGGCGGTTTTCCACTCATCACCTTCCTTCATACGAACTTGGTGATATCCACTCCTGAGATCAATCTTAGAAAACACAGTAGAACCACTTAGTTCATCCAACATATCATCTAATCTAGGTATAGGGTACCGATATTTGATGGTTATGTTGTTGATGGCTCGGCAGTCCACACACATGCGCCATGTTCCGTCCTTCTTAGGCACCAATAGGACCGGGACCGCACAAGGACTTAGGCTCTCACGGATATAGCCTTTGTCCATGAGGTCTTGGACCTGCCTCTCCAACTCCTTGGCCTCTTTAGGGTTAACACGGTAAGCGGCTCGGTTGGGTAGTGGTGCGCCTGGTACAAGGTCGATCTGATGTTCAATGCCGCGGATGGGGGGCAATCCGGCGGGTATATCATCAGGTAAGACGTCCTTGTACTTCTCCATGAGGTCTTGCATCTCGCCAGGTAGCTCTTGTGCCTCAAAACCTGCAAAACAACCTTCCTTAAAGACCATTAGTAGCACCTGCGTCTCACGAGATAAAGATTTAAGAACTTGGCCTGAAGACATATAAAGGTTGGTTTTACTTACCTTTCCAGCCTGGTCCATTGATTTCTGCATATCATGGACTTCTTGTGGACTAAGGGGAGCTAAGCTGTGCTTCTTGTTGTTATGGCAGAAGCTGTAGACATTGGTCCGACCATGGTGGATGGTTTCCTTGTCAAATTGCCACGGCCTGCCAAGAAGTATGTGGCCGGCTTGCATAGGAACAACATCACACTTCACCTGGTCATGGTACCTGCCAATACTAAAAGACACAACAACTTGCTCGGCTATCTTGAGCTCAGTCTCATCATTGAGCCACTTGAGTCGGTATGGTCTCGGGTGTGGAGTCTTGATCAAACCTAGCTTATCAACAAGATACTTGCTAGCCACATTAGTACAAGAACCACCATCTATGATCAAGCTACATACCTTTTGTTCCACACTACATCTTGTATGGAAGATGTTTTCTCTTTGGACGGTTTCAGGATCAAAGAGTGCACTGAGGGATCGTCTGGTCACTAGTAACTCACCAGTCTCAGCATAATCGACCAATTCCTCATCAGATGCATCTGTCTCCAACTCGGCCTCATCTTGGGACTCATACTCCCCATCGGCCTTAAGGACCATCACTCTCTTGTTCGGACAATCTCTAGCATAGTGTCCTTTTCCCTGACATTTAAAACAAGTAATATCACGAGTTCTCTGATTTTGAACTTGACCCTTACCTTGGTCAGATGAACCGCTCTAGTTGTGTCAGCTTGGTTCTTCTTGAACCGGTTCTCCACTTCTATGGATTTGTTCTTTTCAGCACCTTTGGAACCTGGTTGAGACCACGCAGGTTTGCTCCGGCTAGTGGCCGCATTCTTCCTCTTGATATGGCCCTCAGCCTGGACGGCATAGTGCAAGAGATCATTGAAGTCCTCATACGGCTGGCGCTCCACCTTCCGTGCAATCCGATCGTTCAGCCCCTCCAAGAACTGGGACATCATGGACGCCTCAGACTCGTCCACTTCCAATCGGTTCCTTAGAGCCTCAAACTCTTCAAAGTACTCCTCCACGGACTTAGTTCCCTGAGACAACTTACGAAAACGTTTTAGTAAATCTCTAGGATAATGTGATGGAATGTACCTCGCTCGAGTTTGGTTCGCATCTCAATCCAGTTTTGGGCTCTCCATACTGGACCGGACTTAGCAACATCTCGATCCCACCAGGATAGAGCATTATCAGTAAGCTGGGCCGCGGCTAGAGCTATCTTTCTTTGCCTCGGAGTACTTGTAGTACTCAAAGATATATTCCATGCGCTTCTCCCATGTGATGTAAGCGTCCGGATCAACCTTTCCCGCGAACGTAGGTGGCTTCAGTTTGATGTCCTTGCCTCTTTGAAAGGCCGCATCATCGTTCCGGTCTCGATCTCGCCTCCGGTCAGGGCTTTCGTCGCCTTTGGTAAGGACTTACATCTCTACCACGTCTCCCACCTCGAGCGGCCTGGTTTGCACCTCCACGATCTGGTGGCTCATACTCAGACTCATCTCCCTCCGACTCGGACTGCGGCTGGTTGAGGTAAGGGCCGAACCTTCTTGCAGCCGGTTGGCCATTGGGTTGGTTCCTGTTTCCCTGACCCATGAGATTCATTTGTGCAGTCAAGGCATTAAGGGCTTCCGTGAGCTGAGCTTGTCCGGCCTGCAAGGCTTGGAGTTGGTGTTGATCTCAGCTGCACCATTCAAGTCTCCCATATCTCCTGGAAAATAAGAAAGACAAGAAGATCAAGTGCAAAGGGAATTGGCAAAGAAGAAAGAAGAAGAAAGAAGAAAGGAAGAAGAAAGACTTAAGAAAGAAAAGAAAAAAAATATAAAACTTGAATGCAAATGAATGAATGAAAGCAAATCCTTTTTTTTTGATTTATGAAAATTAATTTCGAAATTCTTTTAATAAGGAAAGTTGAAATCTTTTTTTTTTTTTTTTAAACTTGGAAAGAATTAAAATCGAAAAGTTAAAAAAAAAGAAAGAGGATTTAAGATTAAATGCAAATCAAAATTTAAAGATGATTGAAATCTTTTTTTTTTTTTAAATATGATTGACAAAATAAATGAATGCAAATCAATCAGGTATGAATGCAAGCAATCAATCCTATATGATTTATGCAAATGCAATCAGAATAAATGCAAAAATGATCAATTATTTCTAAACTAGGAAAGAAAAATCGATCAGCAAGAAAAACAAGTTGCAAAATGATGCAAGCCACGAAAATGATCTAGCAATTCTATGATGAACAAAATGATGAACAGCAAGAACAGCAAGAACAAACAAACAACAAAGAACAATTTTTTTTTTTTAAAAGATGCAAATGCAGAAACTGAAAAAATGAACTAAAGGATAGAAATAACCAAATCTTTTGGAGCCTTGGCTCTGATACCAAATGTTACAGGCTGGGAACCAGGCTGCAAACTAATGGCTTGGAGAATGAGATTCTGGTCGATTTTGGTACTGGTTTTGAAAGGACTTGATGCTTGGATCAAAACTGTCCAAAACTGTACCTGAAACAAAAGAAACCTTTTATGAGTTTTATGGATTATAAAAAAATGAAGAACAGAAGCAAAACTATGAAAATAAACAAGAACAGAAACAGAGATGATTTTTATGGATTTTAGATTTATAAAAATGAATCAAACAAAAGATGCAAACAGAAATAAAAACAAGAGAAATAAAAAGGATAGAGATGGTGATGGAATCTGTTGCTGGATGTGTGTCTCTCTCAACAGATCAGTGGATGGATGATGAGTAGAAGATGGGATTGGCCTTGCTGGATGTGTATCACTCTCAAGGCAAATCGTTGGGGGGATTGATGGAATGAAGAATCGCCACAAGCTTGATGGTTGGAGCTTGATAAGATTCAGGCTGCTCTCTCTTGCTTCTCACACTAGAAAGACTTAGGGTTTTCTTTGCAAGGCAAAACAAATTTTATTCAAGACTTAAAGTCACAAAAATCGCCAGCCACAAGGGGTTATAAAGCCATCCCTTTGTGGACTCAACAATGTCTTAAAAGGCCTAAACAAATGGCCCAACTCTTCAAAAAGAATAAAAGGCTGACAAATGCCCAAAGTCTTAAACCAAATAAAAATTAAAATAAAAACAGTAAACCGGTTGCTGGTTGAGATGCCTAAACCAAAGCTCATAGTATGCTTGCATGTTGCCTCATTAAAACCTTATCGGAAAACCCAGTGGGACAAAACCCGATGAAGGAAAAAGAGTACAACACATACTACTTACTTTGGTGGTCGGCTATATCTCTGAACCGGAAGCAATGTGGTCGGTTGGATTGGAGATTGATTCTGAACCAGGTTGAAATGTGGAGATGATGAAACCGGATTGGTTCTGGCCGAGTGATCTGAATTGGAGTGGACCGGCTGAATCTGAACTTCAAATTGAACCGGCTTGGTCTTGTATCTTCAATTGGACCATCTCTTCAATCAGTAGCTGGTTCTGAC
>NW_026616350.1:0-26401 GCF_000801105.2 Raphanus sativus | reverse complement strand
TGGAAATCTTCTTACTCACAACTCCTATGAGATTTATTCAACTTCCTTTATTCTCCACTGATTAGTGGTTCCAAATAAAGCTCTTAGATCGTGGTTCATCCTGTTTGATAAGAATCATGAAGATAATGGCATATGTCCGAACAGGCTAATCTGGAATCATCTGGATAGAAAGGTGGGATATCTTCTTTGCTCACACACTTATGAAATTTATTCAACTTCCTGGTTATTACCACTGATTAGTGGTTCCAAATAAGCTTCTTAGATCGTGTTCATCCTGGTTTGATAAGAATCATGAAGATATTGCCATACTGTCCGAACAGGTAATCTGGAATCATCTGGATAGAAAGTGGGATATCTTCTTACCAAAATCCTATGAGATTTATCAACTTCCTGGTTATTCTCCACTGATTAGTGGTTTCCAAATAAAGCTTCTTAGATCGTGGTTCATCTGTTTGATAAGAATCATGAAGATATGGCATATGTCCGAACAGGCTAATCTGAATCATCTGGATAGAAGGGGGATATCTTCTTGCTCACAACACTTATGAGATTTATTCAACTTCCTGGTTATTCTCCACTGATTAGTGGTTCCAAATAAAGCTTCTTAGATGTGGTTCATCCTGGTTTGATAAGAATCATGAAGATATTCCATATGTCCGAACAGGCTAATCTGGAATCATCTGGATAGAAAGTGGGATATCTTCTTACTCACAACTCCTATGAGATTATATTCAACTTCGGTTATTCTCCACGTTAGTGTTCCAAATCAAGCTTCTTAGATCGTGGTTCATCCTGGTTTGATAAGAATCATGAAGATATTGGCATATGTCCGAACAGGCTAATCTGGAATCATCTGGATAGAAAGTGGGATATCTTTTTACTCACAACTCTATGAGATTTATTCAACTTCCTGGTTATTCTCCACTGATTAGTGGTTCCCAAAAGCTTCTTAGATCATGGTTCATCCTGGTTTGATAAGAATCATGAAGATATTGCCATATGTCCGAACAGGCTAATCTGGAATCATCTGGATAGAAGTGGATATCTCTTACTCACAACACTTATGAGATTTATTCAACTTCCTGGTTATTCTCCACTGATTAGTGGTTCCAAATAAAGCTTCTTAGATCGTGGTTCATCCTGGTTTGATAAGAATCATGAAGATATTGCATATGTTCCGAACAGGCTAATCTGGAATCATCTGGATAGAAAGTGGATATCTTCTTACTCACAACTCCTATGAGATTTATTAACTTCCTGGTTATTCTCCACTGATTAGTGGTTCCAAATAAAGCTTCTTAGATCGTGGTTCATCCTGGTTTGATAAGAATCATGAAGATATTGCCATATGTCCGAACAGGCTAATCTGGAATCATCTGGATAGAAATGGGATATCTTCTTACTCACAACTCCTATGAGATTTATTCAACTTCCTGGTTATTCTCCACTGATTAGTGGTTCCAAATAAAGCTTCTTAGATCGTGGTTCATCCTGGTTTGATAAGAATCATGAAGATATTGGCATATGTCCGAACAGGCTAATCTGGAATCATCTGGAAAAGGTGGGATATCTTCTTGCTCACAACACTTATGAGATTTATTCAACTTCCTGGTTATTCTCCACTGATTAGTGGTTCCAAATAAAGCTTCTTAGATCGTGGTTCATCCTGGTTTGATAAGAATCATGAAGATATTGCCATATGTCCGAACAGGCTAATCTGGAATCATCTGGATAGAAAGTGGGATATCTTCTTACTCACAACTCCTATGAGATTTATTCAACTTCCTGGTTATTCTCCACTGATTAGTGGTTCCAATAAAGCTTCTTAGATCGTGGTTCATCCTGGTTTGATAAGAATCATGAAGATAATGGCATATGTCCGAACAGGCTAATCTGGAATCATCTGGATAGAAGGTGGGATATCTTCTTGCTCACAACACTTATGAGATTTATTCAACTTCCTGGTTATTCTCTCACTGATTAGTGGTTCCAAATAAAGCTTCTTAGATCGTGGTCATCCTGGTTTGATAAGAATCATGAAGATAATGGCATATGTCCGAACAGGCTAATCTGGAATCATCTGGATAGAAGTGGGATATCTTCTTGCTCACAACACTTATGAGATTTATTCAACTTCCTGGTTATTCTCCACTGATTAGTGGTTCCAAATAAAGCTTCTTAGATCGTGGTTCATCCTGGTTTGATAAGAATCATGAAGATATTGCCATAGTCCGAACAGGCTAATCTGGAATCATCTGGATAGAAAGTGGATATCTTCTTACTCACAACTCCTATGAGATTTATTCAACTTCCTGGTTATTCTCCACTGATTAGTGGTTCCAAATAAAGCTTCTTAGATCGTGGTTCATCCTGGTTTGATAAGAATCATGAAGATATTGACATATGTCCGAACAGGCTAATCTGGAATCATCTGGATAGAAAGTGGGATATCTTCTTACTCACAACTCCTATGAGATTTATTCAACTTCCTGGTTATTCTCCACTGATTAGTGGTTCCAAATAAAGCTTCTTAGATCGTGGTTCATCCTGGTTTGATAAGAATCATGAAGATAATTGGCATATGTCCGAACAGGCTAATTGGAATCATCTGGATAGAAGGTGGGATATCTTCTTGCTCACAACACTATGAGATTATTCAACTTCCTGGTTATTCTCCTGATTAGTGGTTCCAAATAAAGCTTCTTAGATCGTGGTTCATCCTGGTTTGATAAGAATCATGAAGATATTGCCATATGTCCGAAACAGGCTAATCTGGAATCATCTGGATAGAAAGTGGGATATCTTCTTACTCACAACTCCTATGAGATTTATTCAACTTCCTGGTTATTCTCCACTGATTAGTGGTTCCCAATAAAGCTTCTTAGATAATGGTTCATCCTGGTTTGATAAGAATCATGAAGATAATGGCATATGTCCGAACAGGCTAATCTGGAATCATCTGGATAGAAGGTGGAATATCTTCTTGCTCACAACTTATGAGATTTATTCAACTTCCTGGTTATTCTCCACTGATTAGTGGTTCCAAATAAAGCTTCTTAGATCGTGGTAATCCTGGTTTGATAAGAATCATGAAGATAATGGCATATGTCCGAACAGGCTAATCTGGAATCATCTGGATAGAAGGTGGGATATCTTCTTGCTCACAACACTTATGAGATTTATTCAACTTCCTGGTTATTCTCCACTGATTAGTGGTTCCAAATAAAGCTTCTTAGATCGTGGTTCATCCTGGTTTGATAAGAATCATGAAGATATTGCCATATGATCCAACAGGCTAATCTGGAATCATCTGGATAAAAAGTGGGATATCTTCTTACTCACAACTCCTATGAGATTTATTTAACTTCCTGGTTATTCTCCACTGAATAGTGGTTCCAAATAAAGCTTCTTAGATCGTGGTTCATCCTGGTTTGATAAGAATCATGAAGATAATGACATATGTCCAACAGGCTAATCTGGAATCATCTGGATAGAAAGTGGGATATATTCTTACTCACAACTTCTATGAGATTTATTCAACTTCCTGGTTATCTCCACTGATTAGTGGTTCCAAATAAAGCTTCTTAGATCCTGGTTCATCCTGGTTTGATAAGAATCATGAAGATAATGGCATATGTCCGAACAGGCTAATCTGGAATCATCTGGATAGAAGGTGGGATATCTTCTTGCTCACAACACTTATGAGATTATTCAACTTCCTGGTTATTCTCCACTGATTAGTGGTTCCAAAAAAGCTTCTTAGATCTTGGTTCATCCTGGTTTGATAAGAATCATGAAATATTTCCATATGTCCGAACAGGCTAATCTGGAATCATCTGGATAGAAAGTGGGATATCTTCTTACTCACAACTCCTATGAGATTTATTCAACTTCCTGGTTATTCTCCACTGATTAGTGGTTCCCAATCAAGCTTATTACATAATGGTTTATCCTGGGTTGATAAGAATCATGAAGATAATGGCATATGTCCGAACAGGCTAATCTGGAATCATCTGGATAGAAGGTGGGATATCTTCTGCTCACGAACTTATGAGATTTATTCAACTTCCTGGTTATTCTCCACTGATTAGTGGTTCCAAATAAAGCTTCTTAGATCGTGGTTCATCCTGGTTTGATAAGAATCATGAAGCTATTTCCATAGATCCAACAGGCTAATCTGGGATCATCTGGATAAAAAGTTGGATATCTTCTTACTCACAACTCCTATGAGATTTATTTAACTTCCTGGATTATTCTCCACTGAATAGTGGTTCCAAATAAAGCTTCTTAGATCGTGGTTCATCCTGGTTTGATAAGAATCATGAAGATAATGACATATGTCCAAACAGGCTAATCTGGAATCATCTGGATAGAAAGTGGGATATCTTCTTACTCACAACTTCTATGAGATTTATTCAACTTCCTAGTTATTCTCCACTGATTAATGGTTCCCCAATCAAGCTTCTTACATATTGGTTCATCCGTGTTTGTGATATACCATGGATTTTAACCAGTTTTTAACCATGGTATACTAGTTATTTAAATATATTTAATCTGTTTTCTAGCCTGTTAGGTATGTTTTCAGGTTCAGGAGCATTTTGTGAGAAAGTGATGTTTTGGAGCATTTTGGAGTACAAGAGATGATACACCCGAGTTGACCATTCAAGACTAAGTCGGAAGTCAACATTGCGATTATAATCGATCGATACTCATCCTGAGTTGTCGATCGATGTAGCTGAGAAGATCCGCGTACTAGAAGATTATAATAGATCGATACACATTTCAGTGTCGTCGATCGATATCGAGGACGAAATGGTTTAGCCGACTACTTCACCAAGACTTCACCAAATTACGAGATTGCCCATGACGAGTTTTTAACCTAATGGAAATGCTTAAATACTCCTGCTTAGTATTTTTGACGGCAAGTTTTGAAACCCTTTGAAGCTTGAAGTTTTTTACAACCAAAGCAGAGAGTGTGAGAGAGAGACTAGAGTTTTATTTGTTTGAGAGAGATTGTAGAGATTTCTCATCTCCTTTTGTATTTCTACTTTATTCTATCTATGCAATTCTTTCATCTATCTATTGTTATGAATTGTCTAGCTATGTCTGAGTAGTCTACTTGTTAGATCTAGGGTTAAATAGGTTTGTGGGATTAGCCCCAAACTATAATTGCTAAGTTGTGATACTCATCAAATGGATTGTACCCTATGCTTGTTTAGAATAGCTAACTAGAACATAGATCACTAGGATCTTAGATTATCTTGAATTATCCATTTGAGCGATGCCTGTTCCCGTTGAGAAGAACGACAGTTCCTCCTTGAGACCTTGTGGTCATATTCGGTTCGCGCCTAGGCAGATCTAGAAGCCTTCGATCGATAACCCTACTGGTAAATCGATCGGCGCCGCGAAAGGTGTATCGCTCGATATCTCAAAAGGATATCGACCGACTCTTTTTCTGTGTCATCATACGAAAGGTGTGGCCAGAGATCTAGATATTTTAACCAGTGATTCATTCACATATGTTAAGCGGCTGAGATCTATAGTATCATGCAAGCAACTTGTTAAAGCATTTATAGAGATTATAATCTCCATTCCTGAATAGAAACCCTATGTCTAGCACTCTTTATCCCATTTAAACAACCCTTCATATTGTTAGTTAGAGCAACTGCCTTGCTCATTTTAGGAATTGTTATTTTCATTTCTATCATATAAACCACCCTTGCCTAGGATTGATTAGTAGATTTTATTTAATTGGTTCCCTAGCTCCTCGTGATTCGATCCCTAAGTACTACAGCTGTACCTCTTATTTGAGAGAGTAAGCTCTACTGGGTAATTTGAGCACTATCAAATTTGGCGCCGTTGCCGGGGAGCTTTGATCACCATTAGATTTAATCTTATTAATCTTAGTTTTTTTTTTACCCCCCTTTCTTATTTAAAATTTTCTTGTCTTTTCAGGTACATGCCCAGCAGTACCAGAAGCAACAGGGAAAATTAACTATTATTCTCAGAGGATCCTGCACACTTGGAACTCTCAATCCGCAAAGACCTACGCTCTGCATCGATCGACAAAACCGCATTACCGTCGATTGATACTCACGTTCAACAGTCAACCGACACTCAGACAGCACCGTCGACCGATACCGTTCGCCAATCCGCATCGTTCGATACTTCTAACCGTATATCGATCGACACTACTCCGCGAAGCATGGTCGCGATTGTCATTCTCACGCAGGGCGAGAATGGAAACCTGTATGACCAAGATGGTCATCTGCGTAATGCAATAGGTCATAAGCTAGATGCACAGGGAAACATAATCCCTGAACCTGAAGCTGAGGCTACAGGAGAAGCTCAAACACGATCGTTGGCAGACTATAACCGTCCAGACGAGTACTACACCAACAGATCAGCTATTCGACTTCCCGAGATTCAGAAGCCGAACTTCGAGCTCAAGCCTCAGTACTACTCTCTCGTGTCTCAGATACCTTATTCTGGACAATCACACGAGCATCCTATGGACCATCTGGAGAGGTTCGAGGATCTTATCGCTGCTATTCGTATGGATGGAGTCCCGAGGACTACCTACTCTGCAAGCTCTTCAAATACTCACTGATTGGAGAAGCTTCACACTGGCTCAAGCAGCTACCTACAGGATCACTGACATCCTGGGCCGACATAAAAAACGCCTTCCTGCGTAATTTCTTTGATGAGACACGCGCTGAAGACTTAAGAACACTGACTCTGACAAGAAGAAATCGGTTGCAGCCATCGGGGAAGACCAGATGAATGAAGTCAGAGCCAAGATAGATGCTTTACATGCATTTTTGGGGCTGCCAGTTTGCTCAGCTGAAGAAGGAGAGGCTAGAAAGGATGATACAGAGGAAGATGTGAACTATATTGGAGGTACTGGATTTCAGAGATATGGAAACCAGAGAGGAAACATAAACTTTTTTGGCAGTGGTCAGAAGAGTAACTACAACCAGAGTTCACAGTATCAGAAACCCTTCACCAACACAAGGAACTACGGCAACTCAGCTTACCAAAACCCACCGCCACCCACCCATGAAAGTAAGTTTGATGCCATGATTGATAGAGTTCTGGAAGGTCAGCAGAAGCTTACAGTAGACTTCAATGGGAAGATTTTCTGTCTTCAACAATCTGACCACGAGGATAGACACCATCTGCACTCAAGTTAATAAACTTGAGACACAGATTGTCCAGACTGAAGACTCTATCAGGAGGATTGGAACTTCTAAGGAAGTAGGGGAAGGAAATAGGAAACACCATGTCAATGCTATCATAGATGATGATTTCTGGCAAGTGGTGAAACAGGAGAAGCTACAAGAAGGAGACTTTGAAGTAGAAAGTTCGCTAAGTCTCGGTGGATCACAATGGTGTCGATCGACACCAACTAGTCCACATCGATCGACATCGACGATGTCTTTTCCGGATACGCTTGCAGACTGCAACGCGGTTAGGATATTGACACATGCTGAATTCACGGCTTCGCATCCATACCCACCCACCCACACCTACGAAGATATCGACCGACGAGACGAGCCACTCATCGATCGACAAAACGAAGAGAACCGTATCGATCGACCCTATTCTCCACCTATCGATCGACACGCACCTCTCATATACCGAGTGCAACTACCATCGATAGACAGCAACCGAATCAATGCATTCAGACCCACAACGAAACCACAAGCTACCCCTACCGAAATAACTAGTAACCTTTCAGACACTACACCTGCATCAGAGGAAACTGAAGGAAGAAGGTTAAGGAGTCGGAAGGAGAAGATTCCTAAGAACCTTAAGAGGGAAGCTAATGAAAAGGAGATTGATGGTTTCACTAAGAGAGTTATCGGAATCCCACCAGAGAAACCTTTTGAGGAGGTTTATTTCACAAAGAGATTGTGGATGTTCTTCAGAGAAACAAGGGATACTGAAACTGACATTAGGAGAAGGTTTGACAACGTCAGAGAAGAGATGAGGAAAAGGATTACTTTGCTAAAGAAGAGTGATCATGGGAAGTTTGCAATACCCTGTGTGGTACAAGGTATTGAATTTCCTCATGCACTATGTGACACTGGTTCATCAGTCAGCATCTTACCAAAGGTCATGTCAGACCATCTGGGCCTGCAAGTAGAGCCTTCACCACAGATTTTTACTTTCGTGGATTACTCTCAGAGAAACTCTGGAGGCTTCATCAAAGACCTAGAGGTACACATTGGTGATGCTATCGTCCCTGTGGATTTTCTTGTCCTAGACATCAAGCTAAATTGGAACTCTTCCCTCTTACTTGGAAGAGCATTTATGGCTACAGTAGGAGCCATATGTGACATGAACACCAACAGGATGTGCTTGACTATGATAGATCCAGATATCCACTATGACCTTGTCAAGCTTGGCAAACCACCAGCCAAATTAGTGGTAAAGGAAGATGATACTTGTATCATCGCAGTTTGTCATTGTGAAGTCGAGTACGAGACAGAGTACTCGTCATCGATCGACACATTCAAGTCAGAGGAGATCGACAACAACAATGGATCATCGATTGACAGAGACCCACCAGATGATAAACTCGATCTACCAGATCATTGCTACCCGAATTTCGCCATCCCAATTAACCGAAAGGAAGATGATTACTCAGTAAGGAGTTGGACATATAGCGGATTTCATGAGAGTTTTGCAGTAGACATAGCCACCTCTTCCCAAAGTGGAAACCACAGTGAAGAATATGATGAAGACTATTGGGAAGAGAGAGCTTGGGAAATTTACGTGGAGAATGACAGATTTGCACCTCAATCGATCGACATCAAACGCCCACCATCGATCGATTATCTACTTCATCCAGCAAAACGACATCGTCCATCGATCGACATTGCCAGTATAATATCGATCGATATTAACCCGGACGACTTAAAGGACAAAATCGGAATTTCACCGATTAGGGCAACACATGGGTATAAAAGGTTGACAACTCAAGCCACGAAAATTCAAAACTTTTCACCTTCTACCCAGCAGCTTCCAGCATTCAGAGATTCATCAATGGAAGACTGCAACAACATGATCAATCGATCCAACCGTGCAGCTAGACGTGCACCATCGATCGCCACCACCACACACCCATCGATCGACACCTTCAACAGAGCTCAACCGAGATCTCATGAACCTTATGATATCAGGAACGTTTCACTAACACCTGACGAATTTGGAATTTTCAGGGACACAGATGGCTATGCAAGAGCTATGGATGGAAGAGTTCTGCATATAACCAGAGAGGACATAGCAGACATCATCCAAGTTGCCAATGGACCAGAAAACCTGTTCACACAGCAACGTAGCCATCCAAACATCATACATCACGTCCTGGACAACCACAACACCAACACAAGGGAGGATACAATTCCTCAACACTTCGTTCAACCTCGACATTCACAATCGATCGACATCGTTTCAACACCGTCGATCGATGGCGGATATCCCGGATCGATCGACAGACCAAGAGTCAGATCGCCCGACAGACGATTGGAGTTTGGACGACGTGCCTTCAATACTGATGGATCCAGGAGATTCAAGTGGGAAGCTAAAGATGTATATGGTTTCTACAGAGATGAGTTTGGCTATGCTAGAGGAGTTGATGGTGAGATCATCCATGTTACCAAGGAGCAAGTAAAAAGACTTTTGGATAGAGCATCCCTTTTTCACAAAGGTTGCTTACAACTTCCAATACACACACGCCCTTACCTTGCATACACACCACCACCAGTGCCCTACAGTAGAGAGGAGGTGGATGATATGGTGACTGATGTATGGAGAGCTCAGGCGCACCTTGAGGCAAACATGCGCACATTGGTGGAAGACACTTTCCAGCCTTTGGATGTCAGTTACAAGGACTTCCAGAACGATATGGCTGAGATAAGAGTTGAGCTTGGAAACATATTGACCATGCTTGAGAAAGAGGCTACGCCACCAGTATCGACCGACAGAGTACATGTACCATCGATCGACATCGGCAAGACTACATCCATGGACCGACAAGAATGTTCATCACCTGAGAAAGATGAATGGGAGGTTGCTTACATCAATACACGGATTGGATACGTCTACAGCCCTCTCAACAACAATGTCGAATGGTTAAGCAAGAGGATCGATCTTCTACAAAAGGAGTTGGACATAATTCGCCAGAATGACCAAGCTCAGAATACTACTTTTCCATCGATCGACACAAATCCTTCGTCGTCGATCGACACGAGGTTCGCAGAACTAGAGGATAAGATGAAATCGTACGTACGAAAACATGAACTCTTCAGTTCACCTATCCTGCGATTTCAGGCCACAATGTCACAGCAGCTGAACGAGCTACAAAGAGACATGGGCATCGTTCATGATCATCTTGGCCTTCGTGACAACACGGTAACATCGATCGACACCGAACCACCACCAGCGAAGAGAGCATGCACCACAGCAGAAGTTGATGAGATCAAACATAAGCTGTACGTAGCCATGAATTCTATGGAGGAGAGACTCATAGAAAGAAGTGATAACATTGAGGAGACTCTCAATGAAAGAGTGACCAACCTTTGCACAGTTACTGGTCTCTTGAAGAATGAGATACGCACTATGCAGAGCAATCTTGAGTACCAAGGCCAACGTTCAGAATCGATCGACAAAGCTGAAACGGAGTCGATCGATAGTGATCCCAGCGAAGCGACCGACATACCAATTGTAGCATCGATCGATACCGTAGCTTTGGCAGATAAGGATCAATAGACTCAGGACCAGCACCCGAAAGACCAACATGCAGAACTACCTGAGCATTCTAGATTTGACTTCTGTCAGCATCAGTTAGACACAGAAGATTTGGTCAGAAGGTTGCAAGTCATCAAAGCCGATTTAGCAAAGATATCTCCTAGATGGACAAGATCAGGTGATGCCACAAGAAGCTTCACTGCTGCTGAGTCCAAAGATGAGGGAAGTGTTTGCCCACCAGCAAACAAAAACCCCAACTGCACCCCATGAGTCACTCACCTACCACAGTCAAGCTAAATGACTATAACCAAGCGCTGAGTGGGAGGCAACCCACTATTAGGTTTTCTTTTTCTTTATTTTATTTTATTTTTCTTTTTGCTTTTATTTTTCTTTTTCGAATTTATTATGAAGTTTTTATTAGATCCAAGTAGAATGATAATTCCATCGACCGACATTCACCATTCATATCGCTCGACACCACACGACCATTACTAACGATCGACGTATACCACTACGAATCGATCGACATCTTGTCGATCAGGTTTATTCATTCTAACTTGTTATATTTATTAATTATGTTTTATTTTATTTATCTCACCACCGGATGTTACACTGGGACAGTGTAATTTAAGTCGGGGGGGGGGGAGTTTACTAATATGAGTTTTTATTTTGGTTTTTATTAAAATGTTTTTCAAAATTATTTTTCGCATAAGTATTAAATAGGAACATTGATATGGATTTATATTTGATTGTCTGACCACTCTTTAGCACCATTCTAGATTAAAGATTGCAGATAGTACTAAAGATGCTAAAGTGGATCAACTTGCTATCTATATTCACTAGCTAAGATTGTTTGAAGGAACCAAAGCTGACCTCCAACACTAATACTGACTTATTTGCTTGTCTTGGGGCTTGGATATCACTGGATCGGAATCCTCTTACAAGTCTGGAAGGTAAAAAGTGTGTGTTTCTGGTTCCCTTCCTTCTCTCTCTTCGGCATCTCGAGATCTAAGTTTATGTTATAAAAGATTGAAATGATTTCTTGAGAAGCAGAGGGATAGGAGTGTCTCCTGCAACCCCAGTATTCTAAATCTCAAGGATGATCACACATTGTGGAAACGAGGGGTAGGAGTGATTCCTGCGACCCCATTATTCGCTACACTTTGTCAAAAATGTATGAGTTACAATGCAAATGTCAATAAGATAGACTAGATGACCTATGTGGCATCGAAACCTGTTGAAATTGAAACTAATAAGAGATTCAGTGAAGAGAGAAGAGGGGAGAAAGGAATCAGAGAAGACTACATGTGTGTTCAGATACTTGTTTGAGTTGAATCCACGTGTTCTTTGATTGATACTCCCAAGGTAAAGCCTGCACTTTATTTTATGTTAAGAAATGAGGTTAGTAGAGGGGAATGTCAGATGAGAATTGCTATGTTGTTGACTAGATGAGTTTGGTTGCTAAGCTAGGATAAGGCATGATGAACTTCTGTGATTAGGATGTTTAGACATGAATTGCAAACCCATAGAGTGATGACTTCAATATATTGAATCTTTGAGTTCCTGCTATTTCCAAACCTCTTCCAAAGACTACTGTTTTTGCTTGAGGACAAGCAAAGGAGTAAGTCTGGGGGAGTTGATATACCATGGATTTTACCCGTTTTTAACCATGGTATACTAGTATTTTACTATATATTTAATCTGTTTTCTAGCCTGTTAGGTATGTTTTCAGGTTCAGAAGCATTTTGTGAGAAAGTGATGTTTTTGGAGCATTTTGGAGTACAAGAGATGATACACCCGAGTTGACCATTCAAGACTAAGTCGGAAGTCAACATTGCGATTATAATTGATCGATACTCATCCTGAGTTGTCGATCGATGTAGCTGAGAAGATCCGCGTACTAGAAGATTATAATCGATCGATACACATTCAGTGTTGTCGATCGATATCGAGGACGAAATGGTTTAGCCGACTACTTCACCAAGACTTCACAAAATTACGAGATTGCCCTTGACGAGTTTTTAACCTAATGGAAATGCTTAAATACTCCTGCTAAGTATTTTTGACGGCAAGTTTTGAAACTCTTTGAAGCTTGAAGCTTTTTACAACCAAAGCAGAGAGTGTGAGAGAGAGACTAGAGTTTTATTTGTTTGAGAGAGATTGGAGAGATTTCTCATCTCCTTTTGTATTTCTACTTTATTCTATCTATGCAATTCTTTCATCTATCTATTGTTATGAATTGTCAAGTTATGTCTGAGTAGTCTACTTGTTAGATCTAGGGTTTAAATAGGTTTGTGGGATTAGCCCCAAACTATAATTGCTAAGTTGTGATACTCATCAAATGGATTGTACCCTATGCTTGTTTTAGAGTAGCTAACTAGATCATAGATCACTAGTATCTTAGATTATCTTGAATTATCCATTTGAGCGACGCATGTTTCCCGTTGAGAAGAACGACAGTTCCTCCTTGAGACCTTGTGGTCATATTCGGTTCGCGTCTAGGCAGATCTAGAAGCCGTCGATCGATAACCCTACTGGTAAATCGATCGGCGCGCGAAAGGTGTATCGCTCGATATCTCAAAAGGATATCGACCGACTCTTTTTCTGTGTCATCATACGAAAGGTGTGGCCAGAGATCTAGATATTTTAACCAGTGATTCATTCACATATGTTAAGCGGCTGAGATCTATAGTATCATGCAAGCAACTTGTTAAAGCATTTATAGAGATTATAATCTCCATTCCTGAATAGAAACCCTATGTCTAGCACTCTTTATCCCATTTAAACAACCCTTCATATTGTTAGTTAGAGCAACTGCCTTGCTCATTTTAGGAATTGTTATTTTCATTTCTATCATATAAACCACCCTTGCCTAGGATTGATTAGTAGATTTTATTTAATTGGTTCCCTAGCTCCTCGTGATTCGATCCCTAAGTACTACAGCTGTATCTTTTATTTGAGAGACTAAGCTCTACTTGGTAATTTGAGCACTATCAGTTTGATAAGAATCATGAAGATATTGCCATATGTCCGAACAGGCTAATCGGGAATCATCTGGATAGAAAGTGTGATATCTTCTTACTCACAACTCCTATGAGATTTATTCAACTTCCTGTTTATTCTCCACTGATTAGTGGTTCCAAATAAAGCTTCTTAGATCGTGGTTCATCCTAGTTTGATAAGAATCATGAAGATAATGGCATATGTCCGAACAGGCTAATCTGGAATCATCTGGATAGAAGGTGGGATATCTTCTTGCTCACAACACTTATGATATTTATTGGGAGAATTGCCACGTGTGACTCAAAACTTGGAGTCAAACCCAAAAGAATACCCCAACTTGGGTCAAAGGCAAAAGTAACCTAAAAGGCTATTGAAATTACAACTATCTCCTTGTGAACAAACAAAAAAACCGATTTTTTTTACGTTTCTACCCCTCGCAAGTCGTCTGTTTAGACGACTTGAAAATAAGTCGTCCAGACGACTTAACTTAAAGTCGTCTGGACAGTTATTCTTAAACATAATTTAAAAATTTTGTAAAAAATATTTTGATAAGTGAAAAATTGGAATTATGTAATTAACATATGTCTTAAGAGATATAAATTAATATATAACAAATTTCAATTGTTTTCAGCCCAGATGAGTGAAAGTAGTGAGTCATGATATTCTTTAGTTTATGTTTCATCAACATATGTTGTAGTATTGTATGTGTTCTTAGAGTTAGATTTTGGAAAGCATTAAAACCGTTTTTGAAAATTTTTAAAATTACCTAAGCGTGTTCATTTCTGTGTATAGTAAACACTATTGAAGTATAATTTGATTTTATAACGTGGTTAGTAAGTTAATTTAGTCATTTTAGTTTAGGGGTTCATTTTAGGGTCTGGGACGACTTAATATTTAGTCTTCTGTGCACAGACGACTAAATATTAGGTCGTCTGATGTACATTATCAGCCAGAATAAGTCGTCTAAACCGGACCAAACCTTAAAGTTTACCAATGTACTTTTAAAGCTAACCGGATTATTTACCCAATATATAAGGTGATTTTTTTTTTTTCATTTTCCACGAAATTCAGAAACCCTAACAGTTCTCTCTCACCGGCGATATCAAAGGCGATTCGAATTCCCACTATTTCCGAACAAACCATCGTTCTCAACGTCGGCTATCTATCTCACTTCATTCTCACCGTTGTCGCCGCAGCTTCTTCTAACCCTAGCGCCGCCGATTCCTCTAAACCCTAGTGCCCCCGCTTCCACTATTTCCGAACAAACCGTCGCCCTCGCCACCGTGCTCACCAACGTTCTCACCGCCGCTTCCTCTAAACACTAGCTAGCACCGCCGCTTCCTCTAAACACTAGCTAGCACCGCCGCTTCTTCTAAACCCTAGCGCCGCCGCTTCTTCTAAACCCTAGCGCCGCCGCTTCTTCTCTGTAAACCGTAGCGCCGTTTCTCTGTAAACCCTAACGCCGGTAAGTCATCAATCTCGAGGAAAAGATGAACATAAAACGTTGTCTCTATCAATTTACTCATTCTCACCGTTTGACGTTTATTTTTTCAGATCTATAACCACAATGACGAGTACTCCAACTCCTTCTGCGACTAATCAGGTCCGCTTGAAATTTTTCTACTGGAAGACTTGTAAGTAAGTCGTCTGGAAAGTCTTCCAACTGGACGACTTAGTAGACGACTTAAATATAAGTCGTCCATTTGGAAGACTTTTCAGACGACTTAAATATAAGTCGTCAACTAAGTCGTCCAGTTGGACGACTTTCCAGACGACTTATATTAAAGTCGTCTACTAAGTCGTCTGGAGTAACAATTAAGGCGTGATTGATTTAGCTTGTGTTCTGACTTCTATTGTTGTCTATAATTATTTTGCAGACAAAAAGGATGGATATTCCAGAACTCCCCCGTAGGTTATACACATTAGGGGAAGAGCCAGAACCCCAGCATAGCATTTCGTATCATTCGGATAACAACAGGTTGCATACTGCTCTTAAGGGAGCTCTCACTAACAAAGAATTTGAAGAGCTCAAGGAGTCGAGATTGGGAGTTTTCATCAAGTTCAAGGAGCAGGGATTTGGTTGGGCTTCAAGGCTGGTTCACCACATGCTCTGTTTAAAGCTGGACATTAAGAAGAAGTACGAGATGTGGTCTCTCGTTGGTCCAGAACCTTTGAGGTTTTCACTGTTAGAGTTTGAAATGATCACTAGTCTAAACTGCGAGTACATCGAGGACCTTGAGACACCAAAATGTGAAGTTACCCCAGAGATGGTTTCTTTCTGGGGATGATGGGAGTTCATCTGGAAGCTGGGCCAACTACTGATCAGATAATAGATGCACTGAAGAGATGCGGGGATTGGTCCACGGAAGATCGCAAGCGGCTCGCGTACCTTTCCATCTTCACTGGATTCATTGAAGGGAGAAAATTTTCAACCGCTACACGAGCTACTCTGGCAAGACTAGTGATGGATTTAGAACGGTTTGAGAATTATCCATGGGGGAGAGTCGCGTTTAAGGTGCTGATGGACTCTTTGTGGAACAAAGATCTTACTGGCTGTTACACCGTGGATGGGTTTATACAAGTTCTTCAGGTCTGGGCATACACAGCTCTGCCGGGAATGGGTGCTAGTATTGGTAGTCCCAGAGAAAACAGTCCGCTTCCACCGATTCTGGCTTACGAGGGCAGCAGAGGCCGCAGATTCATGAAAGCTGCTGATACACCCTAAATCTGATCACTCGTCCGGTACGAAGGGATATGAACTCCGAAGAGAACTGATGGATTGTTTGACGACACAATGGGTTGCGGAAGGACCCAATGATACTGCCGGGGTGCTTGATTGTTGCCTGATATGACTCACAGGTCCAACAAGGAAGCAAACTCAATCAGTTGCCGGATATGACGCACCGGTCCAACTAGAAAGAGGCGTTCGTTTGGAGCTAACCACACCAAAGAAACTAGAAATGTTCTTGACAAAGAACAAAGAGTAAAAACTCATAAAAAAGGAAAACAATCTGCTTTATTTCGTGGCTCTTAGGCATTATTTATAGGTTTACAAGTTGTAGAAATCCAAAGATGAATGTGCTAAAAACAAGACATTGAAAATAGAACAAAGACTTGACTAAATAAAGTCTTTGACTGAAACTTTGACTGCCTCTTGATGTAGCCACGACCTTGACTTGGAAAAGTGAAGAATATACTCCTGAAATGGGCCAAGACATGTCCCATTGAGGCCTGGTCGAAATCCATCTTGAATCCGCACATGACTGAATTCGCGGGAACTGAACATCACCTGATTTGTACATAGCATAACTTTCTCATATGAACTCCGTTTGATCTGATTCTTCTTCGAGGAGTTCCATAATTGAGTTGAGCACATTATCCAAGTGGTTTCAAGTGAAGAAACATCATGGTTTAGAAGATATGCTTCGAACAATGAACTTATATCTGTGTAGCTTCTCGGGTGGTTTGATGGTCCATCCAGCTCGGAAGGTCGAACCAACTTGCTCAGCTCGTCCGGGTGAGTGTTAGTCCAGCTAAGCTCGTCCATGATAGTGTCAGTCCAGCTCACTTGAGTATTCAGCTCATCCAAGATTGCATAATCTGATGAGAAAACCTCGGCTAGGTCTAGCTGGTCGACAAGGTCACCATCTTGGGCCGTGTCCATGAACCAAGCAGGAAGGTGCTGGATTTTGGGTGCATCATACTCTCCCTCTTCAAAAGGATTTGTCCTCAAATCCATATTACCTGTATCAAAAGGAAATAAATCAGATTCAAAGGAATTAAAATTCAAGGAAAATTAAGTGAATGAAAAGTTTGGACAGAAACTTCCTTGGTGGT
Organism: Raphanus sativus; assembly: GCF_000801105.2. Lineage (NCBI taxonomy): Eukaryota > Viridiplantae > Streptophyta > Magnoliopsida > Brassicales > Brassicaceae > Raphanus > Raphanus sativus. Next base: position 8,806 of record NW_026616350.1, on the reverse strand, counting down.
CTGAACCCATTTCCATCAAGTATGTATGGTTCCATGTTCCATGAACACAAGTCCTTAGGCGTTCACCAGTGCTTGCTCTCTTTGGAAGCTGATCATGCTTATCCTGTTCATCCAAAACAACTAGAGAAACCACATCAAATCTGCGAAAGAAATAATCAAAAGATTTCTCTATCCTTAAGACATCAAAAACAGGATCCAAGCTCTTAGGATAATCATCAAGCACGTGGGTATACATCAAGCAAGTGAACTGATTGCCAAAAATCGGTTTACTAATTTCAAAATCAGGCCAAGGTGTGAAACTGTTAGAAAAAGAATGAGACAATGCTAAAGCTGAAAGCTTTTCATCATGAACGAAATCAAAAGGTTTCTTTGGATGAAGTAATTTCGGTTCATGCTCTTTCCTACACCAAATCTCTTTCAAAACACAGCTCAATGAAAACAAATCATGAAATGGTTTAAGCAAAACGTTTTTCGACCAAGTAAAGATTTGTTTTTGCTTAGAAATTCTCGGTTTCAAAACATTTTCATGAAGAGAAGGGACAATCAACCCTTGATCCTTACAGTGCTTTTGGTTTGGACAGGAGGTGGACTGAGGAAACACCTTTGGTTCAGTGCTGACAGATTGCTCCAACAGTTTCAGTTCCTGTGACAAAGAAACAAGACTACTCGGCTGTACCGGTTCAAGATGGTTAACTTCATCACAAAACTGTTTATTTTCAAGCACCTCATCAGAATAAGAAGAAGAAAGTAAACACTTAGCTTCCAAGAAGTTTCTGAGAAAGATTTGTGTCAGACCTGACTGTGTAGAGTGATCTCCTGGTCGCCAAAGTCTGGTTTGAAGCTGATTGGATTGGCTAGATTCCCATTGAAGCAAGTGTAGAACAGGTTTGGCCGGTTTGGGAGAATGGATCATAACTTCATGATTCCGTGGCCATGTTTCCTGATATTGAGCTTTCTTGAAAGAGGAGAGACTCATCTTGAATCCTATGATCGGCTTTGGCTCAGGCCGCTTCTTCACAAGGCTTGAATCTGCTTCAAAAGCTGGGTACTCGCAGATAGATGGACTGGAAAACCGCCTGTTTGAAAAATTCATAACTCCTTCCTCCGTGAAGCTTTTCACGTGATTCCAAGCCTCAGGGAAACCTTGGCGAGTTTGCTTTCCATGCAAATTGGAGTCAAGACGAAAGACCTTCTGGACGCCGAGATATTCGCTTTGGACTGAACCTATGTCGCTGGCATCTCCAAGGTGGCCAGTTTGAGTGGATGTATCAATGCATCTCCAAATTTCAGGCTGACGAGCATGGTCAATGTTTTCTCTTCTCTGAGGCTGAACCTGTTTATCCTGGACACTCAAAACAAACATTAAAATACCAGGATCATATGTGCAAGACATGTACTTGTGCAAATCAGAAATCAAGCTATCTTTTCCAAGAACAAGTTGCACACATTTCAGCCTGTCAAGATGCACATCAAAGTAAACATTACAGACCAGAATGGTGTCAAGGCTCGTGATTTCACAGTTCCTAAAGAACAATTTCACAACATGCACAAGTTCCTCAGATTTAGAACACAAAAGATCAAGCTCAAACTGAGAATTACTTTTCCAAGGCTCAATATGTTTTTCAAAGAAGGTGTTGCAAATCAGAATGCTTTCAAGGCATGAAACACCATAGAACATATTCAAGACGAGCCTAGGTTGATCATATTCAGAACACAAAAGCTTTAGATCAAGATCAGATTCAAAATAAGAAGGGGCAGGTTTCAAATCAGAATCACAACAAAAATCGGTTTCAGTTCTAAGTGATTTATGGCCTAGCAAAGTCTTAACCATAAATTCGTCCAAGGCACAAGGGAATGCAAACAAATCACTAGTGATCAGTCCATGTCTAGAGAAACTCAGATCAAAACCATTATCCTTGAAACAAACAAAGGAATCACAAGGTTTTCGAAAACAAAAATCTGGTTGTTGCAAAACAAGCTCAAATGATTTTTCAAAATGATCAAAACCTTTGTGATATTTCAGAAACTGATCAAAACTCAAAACAAGACCAGAAGGGATGTCATTGTCATTTAGAAAACATTTTTGATCAAAGAGTTTATCAGGTTCAAGTTTCTCAAAAGAATGAATCAAGTTATCAAAAATGGAATTTGAAACACAAAATTCTTTCACATTGTCTAGACCAAAACTTTTGACATTATGAGAACTGATTCCAACAAACAATTCAGGAAGAGAATAAATCAAATCAAGTTTCTCACAGTGCTCTTGAATGTCAGTGGATAAAAGGGGAGGAGTTGTGCCGGGATCAAAGCAAAGATGACTGTCCATGTTGATGCTTGGTGCTTCCTCATCAAAGACTGGACCAGGTTCGTCCTCCTCATCAAAGATAGGACCTAGATCATCATCCAAAGGTGTCCTAGTGCCAGGAAGTCGTCCATGATATGGATGGTTGAATGGCTCTTCCTCAAAATCCTGTGAACTAAGAACAAGACTGCTCGAAAGCTCCGGCTCAAAACATGTTAGTTTACAGTCAAGAATAAACTCAGATTTAGTAGAAGGAAAATCACAAGTATCCTCACAATTCATCACACTTTCAATTAGCTCATCATCATATTCATCAAAAATTGGTAATGAATCTGAAAAATCTTTTAGATCTTCAAAGTTGCATTCAGATTTACCTTTGGGCTTTTCACTTATGAATATGGATGGCTCAGCTACAGGTGCATGTGTGGATGTGCTCTTCTTTTGGCTCTTGCTGTCGGAATCAGGGAACTCTCTTTCTACAAAATCATCATTGGATTGGTTGGACCGCCTAGGGCGTTCTCTCCCTGCTGCGGGTCTAGGACGAGTCTGTTGGACACCTTGAATTTCGTCCAGCTTCTGATGGATCTGTTCTAGACCTGCATGTATAAGGTTAGCAACAGAATCATTAATCTTCCTCATCTGCAAGTTAGATAAACCAACAAAAGAGTTTCCTGGTCGGCTCCTTTCATCCTCAATGCTCATGATTCCTGAAAATTCTTAAACACAAAACTTTAGATAAAAACCTCACACACTCAAGTGTTTGATCCTCACCCACACACGTATTTATCTCAGTTTAAAGTGTGCACTCAAAGTCTTATACTCAAAGTTCTAAGAAGAACAACTCTAGAAATCCCCAACGGGTAGATCCAAACAAACAAAGGTGTTTAAAGATAGAAAGATAAGAGATTTAGAGGGAACCCGCCTTAACCACCTCAAAGGCCGGATTTCTCTTCGGCCAGCAGGCTTTCTCTTCCACCACCACACCACAAACAAATCAAACTTTGAAATTTCTTTTTTTTTTTTTTTACTTTTCTCTTTTTTTTTTTTTTTTTTTATACAGCATAAACTTAGATTTTTTTTTTATTTTAACTATGGTGGGTAATGAGGGGCCCGGGTTCAAGAAAGGTAGAAGAAGAAGTGTTTAGAAGAATATGGAGAGATGAGAAAATGGAATGATAAAGAGTTACCGGAAGAGTGGCTCTGATACCACTTGATACACCCTAAATCTGATCACTCGTCCGGTACGAAGGGATATGAACTCCGAAGAGAACTGATGGATTGTTTGACGACACAATGGGTTGCGGAAGGACCCAATGATACTGCCGGGGTGCTTGATTGTTGCCTGATATGACTCACAGGTCCAACAAGGAAGCAAACTCAATCAGTTGCCGGATATGACGCACCGGTCCAACTAGAAAGAGGCGTTCGTTTGGAGCTAACCACACCAAAGAAACTAGAAATGTTCTGGACAAAGAACATAGAGTAAAAACTCATAAAAAGGGAAAACAATCTGCTTTATTTCGTGGCTCTTAGGCATTATTTATAGGTTTACAAGTTGTAGAAATTCAAAGATGAATGTGCTAAAAACAAGACATTGAAAATAGAACAAAGACTTGACTAAATAAAGTCTTTGACTGAAACTTTGACTGCCTCTTGATGTAGCCACGACCTTGACTTGGAAAAGTGAAGAATATACTCCTGAAATGGGCCAAGACATGTCCCATTGAAGGCCTGGTCGAAATCCATCTTGAATCCGCACATGACTGAATTCGCGGGAACTGAACATCACCTGATTTGTACATGGCATAACTTTCTCATATGAACTCCGTTTGATCTGGTTCTTCTTCGAGGAGTTCCATAATTGAGTTGAGCACATTATCCAAGTGGTTTCAAGTGAAGAAACATCATGGTTTAGAAGATATGCTTCGAACAATGAACTTATATCTGTGTAGCTTCTCGGGTGGTTTAATGGTCGATCCAGCTCGGAAGGTCGAACCAACTTGCTCAGCTCGTCCGGGTGAGTGTTAGTCCAGCTCAGCTCGTCCATGATAGTGTCAGTCCAGCTCACTTGAGTATTCAGCTCATCCAAGATTGCATAATCTGATGAGAAAACCTCGGCTAGGTCTAGCTGGTCGACAAGGTCACCATCTTGGGCCGTGTCCATGAACCAAGCAGGAAGGTGCTGGATTTTGGGTGCATCAGCTGCTATCTTGAGTCAGGTACCTTTCCATCTTCACTTAATTAAGTTGTCTGGAAAGTCTTCCAGCTGTACGACTTAGTAGACGACTTATTATAAGTCGTCTGGAAGGTCTTCCAGCTGGACGACTTAGTAGACGACTTATAATAAGTCGTCTGGAAAGTCTTCCAGCTGGACGACTTAGTAGACGACTTATTATAAGTCGTCTGGAAGGTCTTCCAGCTGGACGACTTAGTAGACGACTTATAATAAGTCGTCTGGAAGGTCTTCCAGCTGGACGACTTAGTAGACGACTTATAATAAGTCGTCTGGAAGGTCGTCCAGCTGGACGACTTAGTAGATGACTTATAATTAAGTCGTCTATTTAGTATTTTGTTTCAAATATCTAACTCGATTCTTCTTCTATTTACTGCAGACCCGCGTGATCAACTTTGTTGAGAAGGACATTAGTGAAATGTGGCCAAAATGGGACTCTGAGGTTGAGGACGTGCCAGCGGAGAACATCATTAAAGTCATGTATGATCGGAGACCGTGGAAGTGGACCATGGATTGCTGGGAAGTCACTGGTACAAAACGTAAGGTTGTGACTCCATCGAAAAGAGCCAAAGAGATGGTTGTGGTGGAGGTGGAGGAGGAGGAGGAAGACAATCAGAGACCTCGGAAGAAAGCTCGTAAAGAGGCTCCTAAAGAGGCTCCTAAAGAGGCTCCTAAAGAGGCTAGAGAAGAGGCTAGAGAAGAGGCTAGAGAAGAGGCTAGTTGGGTGACCAGAGAGGAGTTGGAAAATATGTTCAACTCCTACACCTCTAACGTAGTTGAAATGATGAAAGATGGGTTTAAGAAGTGCATCAGGGAGATTAGGAAGATGTCTGATAGATTGGAAGCTGTGGAGAAGAAGGTTGGTGTCACCAATCAGGCTACCCCTCAAGCCAAAGAAACCGGGGTTAGTAACAAACAGCCTACCCCTCAAGCCAAAGAAATCGGGGTTAGTAACAAACAGCCTACCCCTCAAGCCAAAGAAACCGTGGTTAGTAACAAACAGCCTAACCCTCAAGCCACAGAAACCAGACAGCCTACTCCTCAAAAGGATCAGCCTACTCCTCAAAAGGATCAGCCTACACTTCAAACCAATCATCCTACTCCTCAAACCAGACAGCCTACTCCTCAAAAGGCAAAGCCTACTCCTCAAAAGAAACAGCCTACTCCTCAAAAGAAACAGCCTTCTCCTCAAACGAAACAGCCTACTCCTCAAAAGAAACAGCCTTCTCCTCTGCCCAAAGAGGTTAGTATCAAATCCTCTCCCAACAAGAATTAAGTCGTCCAGGGTCTTCTAGTTGTCCAGACGACTTAAATAAAATTTGTCTGGACGACTAGTTGTTCGTGGTCAACTAGTCGTCCAGACAACTTTTATTTAAGTCGTCCAGGATTAACTTGTGTGCAACTTTTATTGTAGAGATTGTTGCCGGAGGATACAGCAGATGAGGCGATCTTGGTATATAAGATCTTGCCGGAGGATAAAGCAGATGGTGTCACCTCCAAAGAGATTGTTCCTCTCACTTCCACTGACCAACCGAGCTTCGCTTCCAACGATCAACAACTGAGCTTCGCTTCCACCGATCCAAGCGTTCCAGTTTCAGAACCGAGCCTGGTTGTATTGGACAAAACAGCTCCCACTGCTTCTGTGCGTGCAAGGAGTGAACGAACGAAGAAACCTGCTCCCACGCAGATATCTCCTTATACGGCAGAGAGAAAGAAACTCCTTAGAGTGGCAAAGTATAATCCATTTCCCACACTAAACAGACCTAAGTTGAAGGAGCTCGCTGATTGGTTGAAAACTGATCCGTAAGTGATTGCTTTACCCATAATAGCTTGATTTAGTCTACCAAAACTGATTGCTTTTTTGTTTGCAGTCATTATTTCACTAAGCATGAGGACAAACCACGTACATCACCAACTTGGTGGTATCACATCCTCCGGACACCCAAAGGATGGCTGGAAGACGTAGTAAGTCTTCTGCTTATCTTTAAGTCGTCTGGTAACTTGTCTTTGTATAGATTTGTAAATATATAAGTCGTCTGGAAGGTTTTCCAGCTAGACGACTTACCAATAAGTCGTCTGGAAGGTTTTCCAGCTGGACGACTTACAAATAAGTCATCTGGTAGGTTTGGACGACTTAAATAAAAGTCGTCTGGAAGGTTCTAACTTGTATTATTTTATATGCAGCATATAGATGCTTGGATTAATGTGCTGAGGCAGAGGTATCAGGAGAACCCACAAGCTTTCCGGAGCGAGCGAATGTGCTTCCTGGATCACAACTTTTCCCAGTCTTGGAGAGACCAGTATCTGTTCTTCAAAGCATCGCAACCTGATCACAAAGGTTTAGGAAGAATGCTACCTGGTGGGGCGTCGATTTTTTATGACGGATCAATGCCTTCATTTTGCCAATCAAACAAGAAGTGGGGGGAGGACATTGATGATATCTATGCGCCAGTGAACTTGGACAACAAACATTGGGTTGCTATTTGGATATCGATCCCTAACAGGCACATAGTCGTCTGGGACAGCATACCTTCATGTACCATACCAGAAGCATGGGATGAGATAATGGAGCCTTTTCTCGAGATGGTCCCTTATCTGCTTGTTGAGTGCGTAGACACCGACGAAGGAAGGGTCAAATACGGGTTGGAGCGATACACATATGAGAGACGGCTGAAAGATGTACCCACGGCCAACAATGGTGATTGTGGCGTGTACGCTCTAAAGTACATTGAATGTCATGCTCTTGGGGTCCCCTTTAGCCCTAAAGACTTTGCTAGGTCCAATGTGAAGAATATGAGGGATAATATGGCGGTGTTTATATGGACGGAGCTTGTTGATCAGCATTTGAAAGAGAATGAGGATGGTGATATGTTCGTGGGCATGTATGATTAGATTTGTGTATGGCTTTGAACTTGTCTTTGTATAGATTTTCTAACTTGTGTATGATTTGTGTATTTGTATTTGAACTTGTCGTTGTATAGATTTTCTAACTTGTGTATGATTTATTTGAACTTGTCTTTGTATAGATTTGTAAATATATAAGTCGCCTGGTAGGTTTGGACGACTAACAAATAAGTCGTCTGGAAGGTTTTCCAGCTGGACGACTTACAAATAAATCGTCTGGATCCAGCTGGACGACTTACAAATAAGTCGTCTGGAAGGTTTTCCAGCTGGACGACTTACAAATAAGTCGTCTGGTAGGTTTGGACGACTTACAAATAAGGTAGTCTAAAAATAGTAGAAGGTAGTCTAAAAATAAAATACACTGGACGACTTAGTAAAAGGTCGTCTAAAAAAATACACTTGAAGGGATAGTAGAAGGTAGTCTAAAAATAAAATACACTGGACGACTTAGTAAAAGGTCGTCTAAAAAAAATACACTTGAAGGGATAGTAGAAGGTCTTCTAAAAATAAAATACACTGGACGACTTAGTAAAAGGTCGTCTAAAAAAAAATACACTTGAAGGGATAGTAGAAGGTCTTCTGGACGACTTACTTGAAGGTTATCTGGTAGACGAAACACTGGACGACTTAAGAATTAGTCGTCTGGACGGGTAATCAAGACTGGACGACTTAAATTTAGGTCGTCTGGACAACTAGTCAACTGGTTGTGTACATTGTGGTTTTGTATGGCCAGTTTCCTTGCAGTTTGAGCATCTCTTTGCCTATTGTGGTTTCTTCCTGGGTTTGTGTCCTCTCATCCTAGATAGCTCCAACCAAGATTGCCATCTTGATTTCTTCTGTCTCCCCGGACCACGCTTTACGTCTGGAGGAAAGCATTCTCGTTCCTCAATATGTTGTGACATGATAGGATATATATTCTCTGAGTATCCTGCATACAGATTGATCTCTTGAGTAAAGTGGACATACAAGTGTGGAGATATGCAAACCAGCATGTGTTCCAGCAGCTATAGCATGAGAGCAAGGTATTTTCTCCACTCCATAGACACCACAATCACACTTTACATGTTCCAAATCAACCACACAGTCCATTTTGCCACCTTTGACAAAGAAACGCCATCCATCAATTGGTTCGACCGTCATCGTATCCGCTATCTCTGATCGAACAGCAAAGCAAGTATTCAAAACACCCAGGGCTATGTTCAGTTGGGAGACTCAAAGCATCTTGCCTCCTTTCCAATACCATTTTTCCTAAAACTTCTGCCTTATGAACTCCAGCAGGAACGGAATCGGAAATCCTCTTGCTCGCTTCAGTGCGGAATTAATAGATTCAGCTATGTTGCTTGTTTTTATGTTGAACCTGTTCCCCC
>NW_026616349.1:0-26405 GCF_000801105.2 Raphanus sativus | reverse complement strand
AATCCCTGCCAATAAGTACGCCTCTCCAGCCATGTGAGGAAGATTTTGAAGGCTTAATTGAGAGGAAGCTGTCCTCTTTGCAATACTTTCCCAAGAGACAGCGAGCAAGGAGAACATTGTGGATTCTTCAGAATCCTCCAGCTGAGCTTCGCAAGCATAGCATCATTAAAGGTAGCAATATCTTTTAAACCCAAACCTCCATGCTTTTTTGGTTTAGTTATTTTCGCCCATGAAACCCAAGCAATGCGTCTTTTGTCTTGAGCAGAGTCCCACCAGAACCTAGTTGAGGGATTGTATTTGAGCACATAGAGACTGAGGGAGTTTGAAGCAAGACATAGCGTGTGCAGGCATGGCTGATAGGACAGACCGTAGCATGATCAGTTGCCAGCACGAGAGAAGAGTTTCGATGACCAGCTGATAGTTCTTTTCTTGATACGGGCCACGATATTAATATATCTCTCTTCTTCCCATATTGAGCTTTTATACGATAGGTTTGCTTCCTCTTTGAACTCATGTTGGTAAATGATAATACCTTTCCCCTATTAAAATGTTGAGCCAGTTAATTTACACTAATCGTGCGTAAGTTAAAATGTTTGATATACCTTTGAACTCATGTTTGATAATATATACCTTCTCCCCTGGTGTTGGCTGAAGTGTATTAAAGCGAAAAAGTTTTTATCTTTTAAATTTAAAATATATATTAAGCTACCCCAAAAAGGAAAATCAGTACAGTGTGTTCCAGTTAGCCGAAAAACACGTAGCAGGCTACCAATGTTTGACTATATCTATAACAACTTTAGCCAGAGAAATAAGGTCGTGGGAAAGAAGGAAAATGGAAGCACAAAGATACCCTCAGGTGGGCACTGAGAGCTTTCAATGGGATCCAGAGCTAACAAGCCTAACATAGGCAGATGTGCAAACTCACCCGTCGCCATTCACCGTCAGAAGCCCTCCCAGAGCTGCCCCGCGGCCATAGTCGTCGGCGCCTCTGAAGATGATCCAACCCAATCATAGCATGTGTTCAATCGAAAAGAGAGAGATTATTTACTTCTCATAAAATGTAGTCTTAAATCTTAATTGAGGAAGCTATCTATATAAAATATTAGGTTTGGCCCGTCCTAGGTATGATTAGGATAAAACTAAAAAGAAGTATATATCTATCAAATGTTATTGAATATCTCAAAAATGTATATATGTTTATTAAAATAGTATGTAATCTTTAATTGTATACAAAATTACATTATATGGTCATTCAAATTGTTAATATTACATTTGTATATATTATCTATTTTGATGATTCATTTCCCATGCTTCACGTGGGATATTTGTTAATTTTATAACATTTTTAATATTTATTATAAGATTTCTTATATTATTAATGTAACACTAAGATCTATTAATCCGACAATTTTTTTAGATATTTAATTTTATATTGTTGCCGTTTGTTTAAGGAGAGAGTTGTTACTGGATAGTATTAAAAGCCCTTCAAACTTATTTGAAACGAATCTTGAATTTTGGAAGCCGTAAATTATTTAATGAAGAATTTAATAATTTGAGAATCTGAATTTTTTTTTTTTGCAAATTTGGGATATGTATCCATAATTTTTTTGATTTTGCATTTGTATTGTGTCGTCATAAATTGTTAAATTTTTGAAAAATTGCAAATTTCGAGTAATTCTTTAGAAACAGAGAAATAAAAATTATTTGAACACAAACATATAATAAAAAGTGTTAAGAAAAAAAACATATAATCAAACTGAAAAGGTTTTCTTTAATTTTAAAAAAAATAGTTTTTGTGGGTTATTAAATCATATATATATTTAAAACAATACCCGATTACATATTAGATTACTTGGTATATCGGTTCGACTTCTGGTAATCATTTTTCTATATAAGTAATAGAAAATTATAAGATATTTATTATTAAAATGTTGTTATTTAATATAAGTTTTAAAATTATATTAAAAACTCTATAAATCTATACTATTAAATTAGCAAAATATCAATTAATCTCAATTCTCACCATTTTGAAAATGTAACTATTATAAAATGCACACAAATATAATAAGAAATAGAATAAGCGTGGCCATCGAATCTTCGGGTTGGATATAGATCAGTTCATTTCAATTTTGAGTCCTTCCAGTTCTAGACATTTGGATCTAATTAGATATTTGACATTTTGTTGTTTAGGTTTAGGTTGGTTCCGTTAAGGTTTGTATTCATATTCAAATACACCTGTAAAATACTTGTAAAAAGTGCGGATTTATTTTGAAACTAAATATTATTTATATACATTTATATATAGATAGTGCACATGTCAGAAGGAACCAGAGAACCGAGACTTACAGAAAAAAACTAAACCTAAACTGATCCAAATTCATAAATAATCACTATCTATGAACCAAAAATGAATTGAACCTATGAACCAAAATGAAATTGAACCGAGAAACGAATGGATATTTTTAAGTACAAATTATATACCTATAAATGTTATCTAGATTTCTAATTCAAAATAATATAGCAAACATATTTATAATGATTAATCATTCGCGTTTGAAACTTGGTAGAACCATCTTGCATTAGAGCATAAGACGGACGAACAAACAAATTGATGTGGTTGTTCAACCTTCTTCGTGTCGAGATTGAATATGAAGATATCATTTTCATCATATGGATCTACTGAATCAGAACCATTAAAGTAGATCGAGTTTCTCTTGATTCCTTCAATGTCCTTGGCAAGCACTGTGATACCAACTCCAGAAGAATCGCCTCGTCTCCCAAAGAAACAACTTCCACCCACTTGCTCCCCTTCGATGAAACCCATCCTGTAGATTTTAAAGTTCCATATGTAGGACATATCGCCCGCATGCTATTAACATTAAGACATCCCCATCTACAGTGACTACCACATTATTCTTAAAACAAGCCCAATAGCGTTTGCATGGGATGGTCCCAGGAATTCTAGAGGCTCCACCTACTGCTCTTTTTATGCATCTACGTACGCTGATTTGAAAACTTGCAAGGGAACATGTCCAGAAAAATAAAAAATGGTGAGTTTATAATAATTGAGACAGTAAAGCTTGTGATCCTTGTATATCATGCTAAAACAATCCTCGATAGATGACAATGACAGCTGGGTGATTGGTTTCCCGAGTTATCTTCTTTCTTGATAGAAACCATATTTTCTTCATCTAACATCCCTATAACAAGGTAATCTTTGGTTTTCTCGTCTATCCACAACACCGGAGAGATGAGCCCATAACATGATTCAAAACTCGGTAGATTGTTCCTCTCTCGTGTTAAAAAATCTAAGATATAGGGATTATACAGACAAACTGACAAATTGATGAAGTAGAGAACACAAAAATTTTATGGAAGAATTATATTAGATTCTCATCCAAATAATGTTACAAGAGACATAGTTTATATAAAGAATAAATCAACCTAATTTCCTAAATTAATATGGAATCCCCTTACTATTATTTGAGGAGACCACTTATGAAAATAACCTTTAGCCCATGTGTTTATTACATGAGTGCCATTTCCTATGTGCATCTCCACATTTCATCTTACCCCAATTTTTCAAAAGCCCATCCTTGACTAGAACATTTACATCTCATGCCATTGTAGTGCACATATGTTATAATCAATGCATATAGTTAATGTTCAATGCTATATAGTTAATGTCGAACATTATTTTCTCTTATATTAAACTTTTTTATGTTTATAAATTCTTCATCGCAGGAAATATTTTACGTATTATAACTTTTTATATTTACGTATTATAACTTTTTATATTATACCCAATGCTTTTATGTATTATATATTTATACCCAATGCTTTTTTATGTATATAGTATTATATATCAGCATTATAACTTCTATCCAAGAACATATATATATTAAACTTTTGTATGTTCATAAAATATTCGATCCAAGAAACATATATATATATATTTGATCCTAGAATATATTATATATTATATTATTTATTCTAGATATATATATTTATATTTTTGATCCAAGAACATATATATATATATAAATAATGCTCATATTTTATTACACAATCATTTCGTGAAAAAACTAATTTTTATACTTTTGTATTGTTATATTACAATGAAGGCATAATGTAGAGGGATTAAATGATACAATAAATGTCATTATTGAATATGAACGTTTTTGTTATGATTGATTTATGTTAAGTCCGTAATCAGATCGTACATTATTATTGATTTATTTTCTTGAGGTATGGTAAAGCATGATTGATATGATTAGTGATTTTAATTTTAATGTTTCATATTTGAGGTTACCATATTTATAAAAATAATGTAACATCCATCATTTTGTATGTATATATATATATATTATATATATATATTTTATGTTAGTATCAGCATTATAACTTCCATCCAAGAAATATATATATATTAAACTTTTGTATGTTTATAAATATTCGATCCAAGAAAATATATATATATATACCCGTCTTTTGATCTTAGACATATATATTTTATATTACATACATATATATATTATATATATTTTTTTTTTGATCCTAGAATTATATATATATTGTTTCCCTTACTATTATTTGAGGAGACCATTATAAAAGAAATCTTAGCTTCATGTGTGATTTACAACCATGCCATTACTTAGGTGTCATCTCCATATTTCACCTTAGATCATTTTTTCAATTGTCCACCCTTGCCTAGAATATTTACTTTTTGTGCCACTCTAATGTTCATATAGTATATGCCTCATGTTATTCATCACCTTTATTTTATTTTTTTTTGACATTACCGATGTTACACAAATGGAAACAATGCTATCGATTTCAATCAGTCATTAACTAATAATATAGTTATAACACATGGAAAACAATGCTATCTATAATGTTATACGATATTGTTACCATTCATATATTACGGTTCGGGTTTGTCTAACAAAACTATACTCATTTTAGGACCATGAATCACTGTGGTTCGTATATCTATGGCATGTGTAATGTAAAATCAACATCCAACAAAGTTAGTCTATGGCACCAAGTTCATCTCAAAAAAATCTATACTCATTTTATTATTTATATGTATTTTATGGTATTATGTCTGATTTACGAAGCTAATTGGAAATACTACCTTTCATATTATCACATTTAAATATGTAAAAATATGTAATATATACGAACCAAAGTGATAATACAGTCACATGTTTCCTGAAAATACAGTCACATGTTTCCTTTTTTACAATATGTAATTATTTAAGGAGTATCTTGATTAAAAAATATGATTGATCCACATTATAAATTTTGCAAATATCATATACTACATTTTGACTCAGCAATCATCTTGATTGGTAACATCTAATCTTTGATTGATTATTCAGCTGACCATTTTGAATATCGTGTAATCATGGATTGTCTTTGTCATAATTACTAACAATATAAGTTAAGTTTTACCATCAATCTACAAATGTTTCCGAAATTGTTTGATGATACACGAAATTGGCGCCCTTAACTGAAATCGTTTATGCCGATTCTATTTCTTTTTCCAATTATTGATTTTGTCAAGGCAAATTTCAAGCTGATTTTTAGGGGAAAAAAAAAACTTCAAGCTGATCTTGATGTGCAAGAAATATGGTAATTGAATTAGTAAATAGTTACCACTTTTACTACTTTATTGTATATAAATTCGTTCATTGACCACACAACTATACACCACTGTCCTTTTAATTAAAACCTAGCATCGAGTATCCGAATTTTAAAAAACATATAATGGCAGCCTTCAATTCTGTTTCCGATTTGAAGCCCCTAACTACCAAGTGGAGAGTCCGAGTCAGCATCGTTCAACTGTGGAAGCAGAACTATGGAATTCCAGAGATTCAGATGTTGTGCTTTGTATTTTACAATTTTGGAAAATCAATTGGGTGAAGGTAATGTAGTGTAGAAACAAAAAAAAAAAGGTTGGTAGGGCTGATATTATTTTGCTGAAATTTCTTAAAATTTCCAAATATGTATGAAAATGTTGATTCAAGAAATTGACAAACATAGATGGATTTTCCCAGGTTCTGTTTGAGCCCAATGATTTACCAGAAATTGATGATCTCAGAAGACAGTAATATTTTTTTTAGATATTAAAACTTTTAGTTACCTCAATGTTTTTGAATTCAGATTTATATTGTTTTGTACAATGTTTAATTTATATTGTTTTAAACTTTTTTTTAGCATTGCAGATGAAGAGTTATTTTTTTGAGCTAATAGAGAGATCTTGAGCTACTTTTCACAGGAGTTGTTGTCTTTAAAATTTTTAGTACGCATTGTCTTTTCGGATTTTCATTTGAGCTTTTACTATTATGTTGCCAATGTTTCTTTTTATCTTATGGAAGCAATAAAAACTCATATCTTTTCGTTTAATCTCAATTTATATAAATTTGCGTATAAAATTGTATGTCTATTTAGTTTATTTACTAATGTAAACTTAAATCATATTACACCAAATACAATTACATATTTTTTTTTAAAAAAAATAGTAATTTAAATTAATTAAACATAAAAAATTAGGGATATATGTTAGCATATGTTATGGAATATATGTGACCCACCTAACCTTTCGAAAATCTGTAGAATAAACGTTATGGTCATTTTTAGTATACTCAACAATATTGTATAGTATTTAATTGTAAATGTTTTAAAATATAATATATTACGTAAACTTTTATTCTTTACAAAATTCATTAGTTACAATTTTTTTTAATATTATAAAATTTGTATATCAATCTATATGTTATAATAAAAACTTCGTATATAATACGTGATCTACGTGTTTTTTACTCCATCTCATTCTTTTTCAAACTAAATATGGTATGCAATTCAATATGTTTGACCGAAATATTGTCTATAATTGTTTCTATCTAAAATATATATTCAATTCATTGATTATTTTTATAAACGTATCAATCAGATCTAGCATTTTGGAGTCAAGTTTGGAATCAATTCATAATCTTCACTAACTGATTTTTTTTAAAAAAATAATCAACTAATTTTCCTCAATTATAGCTGTTGAGAAACAAATTTCCATATACACTTCGAGATTCAAATTTTGCGTAATCTGAGAGCTGTGTTTTTTTATTACAACATGTGTTAAGGTAAGTTTTCAAATATTTTGTTAATATTTTAATACTTTGAAGATCATGATCAAATTATGCATAAATCATCTTTTACGATGTGAGACGAAAAACTAATGAAAGAGGTATGTACCTACTACAAAATATTATATTGGAATGATTTAATTTTTGGATTCGACTAATCATAAAACTATGCAAAATTTGAAACTACATATATGTTCAAAATTATTAGTCTCAGTTAAAATAAAAATTAAAATCGACAATTATTTAGGAAAATACATTAAATTTCCGTAAACATTGCATAATCTTTGATTATGTTTTTCTTTCCAGGCAAAATATGTATTTGATTCATTGATTTATTTTACAAACATATCAGTTAGATCTAAAATTTTGGAGTTAAGTTTGGAATCAATTCATAATCTTCATTAATTAATTTTTTTAAAACCATCAGGTAATTTTCCTCAATTATAGTCACTGAGAAACACATTTCATATACAATTCGAAATCCAAATTTTGCGTAATTTGAGAGTTGCATTTTTTATTACAACATGTGTTAAGGCAAGTTCTAAAGTAAATTTGTACAGTAAGTTTAAGAATATCAATTAGTAAATATTTACTATAATTTTGGCGATTTGTTTTCATCATTAAAACCCTAAACATACAGCAGTTTAAACACATTTTCTCATCACATCACTTTTAAATCATTATTAACAAAACTAGAAGTACACTAGAAAACCATCAATGGCGGATTTCATTAATTTTATATAAGTTTTTGGTTACTCTTATAGATTTACTTCTACGAACTATACTTCAACCACACAAAACAAATAACACAAGATTTAAAAAATTCGGAAGCTTACTTTTTTTTTATATATCCACAATCGTTGAATCTTTTAACATGAAATAATATGTAATATTTGTGCTTATGATTTTTACCTTTCTAATACTTATATATTTAAAATTATAATTTTTATTAAATTCTTTCATCCTGCGCAAGGCGCAGGTTATCACCTAGTAATATATAATAGATAATGATAAGTTTCCTATTCTAATATATTGATGTATATCCTAATATTGATCATTGGATTAGGTCGATCTTCTAGATCTCCCAATACTCTCTCTCAAGCTCATACATGGTAACACGTATGAGATTGGACAATCTTTAGAATATAGTAGTAGAAATAATTCAAAGGCTTGTGAATCAACGATGGTTGTTCATGTTGCAGAAGCTTGATGAATGTCTCGTAACTCTTTACGAGTTGAGATAGATGATCGGATTTTGATTTGATTGTTTGTTTTATCCATCCTACAACGAGATGATTGTTTGCTGTCCAATCTTCACAGTAGGCTGAATCGGCTGCTGGTAGACTGCCGTCAAGAAATATGAATCTTTCGTGAACTAATAGCCATATGAAATTCGTTGATGAATGAATATTTGAATCGATGAATGAATTTCTATGCTTCAAATCGAGAAACAAAGAAAAAGAGAATAGAATAGTTGATCTGCAATTTGCTAGAACAACAAGATTTAATTTTTCTGGAGAGTTTTGTTTAGGCTCTGATAACATGACAAATTGATGAAAGTAGAGAACACAAAAATGTTTATGGAAGAATTATATTAGACTCTCATCCAAATAATGTTACAAGAGACATAGTTTATATTAAGAATAAATCAACCTGGTTTTCTAAACTAATATGGAATAGTATATAATAGATAATGATAAATTTCCTATTCTAATATATTGATGTATATCCTAATTTTGACCATTGAATTATGTCGATCTTCTAGATCTCCCAATACAAACCTCCTCAGTATAAGTTATCATCAAAAGCCAGCTTTTATATGTCGCCACACAAGAACTCATTCCAAAGTCGTTGCCGAGATCTTGAGTTTTGTAAAACTTGTCTTTTTCTTCAGGATTGAACAAGAGACCGTAGTTCTCGTCCTTCGGAATTAGAAACAACCAAGGGACTTGATTGTTTGGCTTAGATAGTCTCGAAGCGGATCGCCATGATGGACAAACGGATTTCGTTGGAAATCAGCAAATCCAAGGCGCTGGAAGACCAATCGCATGAGATCTAGAGGAAGCTCGGACCAGCAATGGAGATTTCTTTTTGGTCCTGATGGAGTGACTACCATTGCAGAGACAACGTTAGAGGACATCAGGCGTAATATGGGAGAATATAAGGTTCGTTTTCTTTCTTTCTATTGGAGAAAGTTTTTAAAGAGCAAACTCCACCTCTAAGATAAATTAGAGACGTAGGCAACTCTCATATATTTAGTTAAGGGTTATTGGTTACCCTTTAAATAAGACTACTGTTTTTTTACCCTAGCAGTTTTCTGAATTTAGAAAAATCAATCGATCAGTATTCATCATAGTGACATTTAAAAAATATTAATTGTAGGTTCATATATTTGTGTCCTATCCAATTTTTTTATTTTTGTATTCGCATAAATATTATATTCACAATACATAGTAGCCGGCCCTGCACATAGTAGCAAACCCAGTCTATGATTCGTAGGAACACATAAGATTGTTAACATATCTCTATCCTCTTTTTCCTAGTTTTACGCATCCCCCTCCTACGCTAACTCTAAACAATTGTAGCGGAAATTCACCAGAAAAGTCGAAAATACGGAGTTTATCATTGGTGAGACAATAGAGCATTTAACAAGTCTTCTTGGATGCCCTTCCGAGATTTGTTTCCACGAGTTATAACCTTTCTTCAAATAAACTAGAGTTGCTCCAATAACCATTTAACAAGGTAATCGTTTTATCGTCTATCCACAGTACCGGAGAGTTAAATCGTCAATTAGGCCTGGGCATTCGGGTCGTTGGGTCGGGTTTGGGTCGGGTCCTTTCGGATCCGGGTCTTTCGGGTCTAGGAGTTTAAAATTCGATAGGGTAATTTCAAATTTTCGGTTTCGGGTCGGGTCGGGTCGGGTCTCAGATAGTTGGACCCATTCGGGTAACTAGAATTTATCGCTACGGTTCTGGTTCGGGTTCGGATCGGATTCGGTTCGGATTCAACCTAAAAAATACCTAAAAATACAAAAAAACATCTGAAAATATTAATATATCCGAAAATATTTGAAATTTTATTTAAAATTTTTGTTTTTAGTATATTAAAATGTGTATATATACTAAACTATGCGAGATAAAACAATAATTAGTTGTCTCCTACTGGTTGACCCCCTTGATCTGTAGACAAATAACTCATCTTCGATTCTCCTTCGATTCATTTTATTTAATTTACATTATTAATTTGGGTAATTTACATTATTAATTCGGGTACCCGCCGGATTTCGGGTTCGAGTCGGGTCGGATCCAAGATCCGCGGGTCCTCTACGACAAGACCCGATAGGGTAATTTGATCGGGCCGATTTCTACCCGGACTGAATTTTTCGGGTCGGTTTCGGGTTGGGTCTTCGAGTCCGGGTAAAATGCCCAGGTCTATCGTCATTCCGATATGTTGTGATGAGGAGGCGACTGGGCTAAAGGTGTTGAAGGTATCTGACGAAATCTTAGCAGTGAAGCCTTCAGTTTAGGAGAAAATATTATATTTTTAGTTTTCACTCTCTCAAAAAACTTAATTTGATGAGTCCATAAGACATATGTATATAGTAATTTTTTTATTTATACGCAGAATTTGTAGATCATTATGATGAATATATATTATCATTATGGTGTGGTCGTCTACAATCTAAAATGGACAAGAATCTCCTTCTTTTTTAAATGAGATTTTTATTATTTGGAAAGATGAGTTGTATAAGATCCTAATGAGACATGCAAGTCTACAATAAATCTATGATTCATTATTTTGGGATATTATATACTTATTTAGAACTGGAATTTTTTTTCAAATAATGATAATATTATATTCTTAATTAGAATTTGATGAATTTTGGAAAAAATGAAAATAGTACTAGATTATGAACTTACTATATGCATAAATTAATCTTATGTACATGGTATCCATGATTCTCTTTTCTAAAAAGTAACAAATATGATTTTCTGTTTATAAATTAAAATTATTTACTATATACATATGTCTTATTGACATGCATAAATTAAAGTTTTCGAGATTTGTAATCATTAGACAAACAAATAAATGATTATTGCCAAAATACAACATTTTTTGTTTCTTTAAAAATGAAGCTGTAGGCTATTTAAAGATATGGAGTAATTATCTTTTAATATATTATAAAGTTTTTTTTTTGTTATTATATATATGCATCAAATTAAGGTTTTTGAGAGAGTGAAAACTAATATTATATCCCAAAAAATTGAAGCTTGGTCGTTAAGGTTTCGTCAGATGGCTTCACAACCGTTAGCCTTAGCCCAATCTCCTCCAAAATCTCATTGCTGGTCCGAGCTTCCTCTAGATCTCATGCAGCTGATCTTGGAGCGCCTTGGATTTGCCGATTTCGAAAGGGCTAAATCAGTTTGTTCATCATGGGGATCTGCTTCGAGAAAATCAAAGCCAAACAATAAGATCCCTTGGATGATTCTATTCCCTGAGGAAAAGAATTACTGTCTCTTGTTCAATCCTGAAGATAAAGAAGAAAAGCTCTACAAAACTCAACATCTTGCCGACGACTTTACAGAAATCCATTGTCTGGCGACATGTAGAAGCTGGCTTTTGATGGATCCTAGTTTGAAAAACAAGGAAAACCCTGTTTATATTTTAAATCTCTTAACCCGCGAGAGAATCAATCTACCTCCTATTTGGGATCAACGATTTGACTCTCCGATATTGTGGATAGACGAGAAAACCAAAGATTACCTTGTCATAGGAGATACTCTACTTTATTTGAAGAAAGGTGATAAATCGTGGAAACAAATCTCGGAAGGCATCCAAGATGACATGGTATTCAAAGATCACAAACTCTATTGTCTCGCCGATGATGAACTCCGTATTTTCGACTTTTCTGGTGAATTTCCGCTGCAAGTTTCCAGAGTTAGCCTAGGAGGGGGACGCGTACAACCAAAAATATTAAGCTGTCGGATGAGATTGCCTGATATTCCAGATCATGTCCAAGAGGTTCGCACGAGGGAGAACGTGGTAGTCACTGTACAAGGAGATGTCTTAATTGTTAAGAGCGAAAGTCCTTTTTTGTCCGAAACATGGAACTTTAAAATCTTCAAGATGGATTCATCAAATGGGCTGGAGGAAATTTTTTCTTTGGGAGATGAGGCGATCATTTTAGATTTGGGTATTACAGTGCTTGCTAAGGACCAGGAAGGCATCACTAGTAACTCCATTTACTTCACAGGCGATGAGATAGGTTGGTACGACAGTGAAATCTTTGTATTCAATCTCGATTCAAAGAAGGCTGAACAACTACCACCACTTGTTTCTTCCTCTGTTTCATTCTCTAGAGCTCGTTGGTTCCTACCGAGTTTCAGGAATGATTGATCCCTACCTATAGGGGTTTCTCTTCTTTGTTGTTGTTTTTTTTTTTTTGAATTTAAGCTTTTTAATAATTGGTACTATTTTCTTGGTCTTCAAGCTTTCTATTTCTTTTCTTTTTTCCTTCTTGTGCACACTCATATGTGTTCCTATGAATAGAGACTGGGTTTGCTACTACGTGAATATAATGTTTATGCGTATAAAAAATATTACATGGATAGGATACAAATATTTGAACATATAATTAATAGAAATTAGGAGATAAAACTCTACTTTCTGTGATGTAATTCTGAAACTGTGACCATCTCTTTTACAGGGCTTTATATGCCCCTTTTAGTATAGTTTAGATGAGCGTAATCAAATGAGATTATTTCCAAACCTCTCATAACAAGAAAAAACACAAACAAAAATGTAGTAAACATATTTATAATGATTAATCATTCACGTTTGAAACTTGGTAAGAACCATCTTGCATTAGAGCATAAGACGGATGAACAAACAAATTGATGTGGTTGTTCAACCTTCTTCGTGTCGAGATTGAATATGAAGATATCATTTTCATCATATGGATCTACTGAATCAGAACCATTAAAGTAGATCGAGTTTCTCTTGATTCCTTCAATGTCCTTGGCAAGCACTGTGATACCCAACTCCAGAAGAATCGCCTCGTCTCCCAAAGAAACAACTTCCACCCACTTGCTCCCCTTCGATGAACCCATCTTGTAGATTTTAAAGTTCCATATGTAGGACATCTCCTTCCGCATGCTATTAACAATTAAGACATCCCCATCTACAGTGACTACCACATTATTCTTATAACAAGCCCAATAATAGCGTTTGCATGGGATGTTCCCAGGAATTCTAGTGGTTCCACCTACTGCTCTTTCTATGCATCTACGTACGCTGATTTTGAAAACTTGCAAGGGAACATGTCCAGAAAAATCAAAAATGGTGAGTTTATAATAATTGAGACAGTAAAGCTTGTGATCCTTGTATATCATGCTAAAACAATCCTCGATAGATGACAATGACAGCTGGGTGATTGGTTTCCACGAGTTATCTTCTTTCTTGATAGAAACCATATTTTCTTCATCTAACATCCCTATAACAAGGTAATCTTTGGTTTTCTCGTCTATCCACAACACCGGAGAGATGAGCCCATAACATGATTCAAAACTCGGTAGATTGTTCCTCTCTCGTGTTAAAAGATCTAAGATATTGTTGGAATGAAAAACTTTATAGAAATGGAGAAGGTATTTTAAGTGTTTGAAGAGAAAGAAACTTTATGAAGAAGAAAGCTTTTTTATAACTTTGAAGAATATTTTTTATTATTTAGATGGTTTTTACAAACTTGGATTGATACAAAAGAGAGGAGAGTGGAGGTATTTATAGCCTCCAAAATACAAAATATCTTACATATTTTAATTCTAAATCTAGAGAATTCTAACATAATATCTAGATTATTTTATTCTAATTATCTAGATAATTCTATGGAAATATCTAGATTTTTAATCTTAAGGAGGTGGAGGATAATTCTAGAATTTGGACTAAGTTTGGGCTAAATATTGATTAGCAAAATATTAGCCCAATACCCAAATCAAGTTTACTTTTCAACACCCCCTCTTAAACTTGATTTGGTTACTCTGAGTAAGCTCCTCATTTTGATAAAATCTTCCCGCTTGAGTGGCTTGGTGAAGATATCAGCTACTTGATCATTTGTTTTCACATACTCCAATTGCACATCCATATTGGTAACACAATTTCTAATGTAATGATAACGAGTATCGATGTGCTTACTCCGATCATGGAAGACTGGATTCTTTGCCAATGCTATTGCCGACTTGTTATCCACAAAGATCTTCGTTGGCTCCTCTTGTGGTAGACTCAACTCCTTTAGCAGGTTTCTTAACCAGATAGCATGGCAAACACATGAAGTAGCTGCCACATACTCCGCTTCACAAGTAGAAAGGGTGACTATTGGTTGCTTCTTTGACATCCATGTAAAAGCGGTTTCTCCAATGAAAAACACGAAGCCACTTGTGCTTTTCCGGTCATCTACATCTCCACCCCAATCGCTATCGCTATATCCAACAAGCTTGTAATCTTCAGAGATACAGTAGTACAAGCCAAAGTTGATTGTACCTTTGATATAGCGTAGGATCCTCTTAGCTGCCTTGAAATGAGTTGTTGTTGGATGCTCCATGTATCGACTCACAACTCCAACTGCGTGTAGGATGTCGGGTCTTGTGCACGTTAGATAGCGTAAGCTTCCAACCAGACTCTTAAAGAGTGTTGGATCCACACTCTCTCCTTCTTCTTCCTTTGATAACTTAACTCCACATTCCATTGGCGTACAAACTGGATTTGTGTCATCCATCTTGAACTTCTTAAGCACCTCTTTTGCATAGCCTTCTTGAGTAATGAAGATTCCATTTTCTTCTTGCTTTACTTCAATGCCAAGGTAGTATGACATTAATCCAATATCAGTCATCTCGAACTCCTTTGTCATCTCCTTCTTGAAATCTTTAAACATAATCGGATTGTTTCCGGTGAATATCAGGTCATCCACATACAAGCATGCAATCAATATATCATTGTTTTGTGTTTTGATATAAAGTGCATGCTCATATGGACACTTTATGAAGCTTTTATCCTTGAAGTACTTATCAATCCGAGTGTTTCATGCTCTTGGTGCTTGCTTTAATCCATAAAGCGCTTTCTTCAGCCTTAAGACTTTGTCTTCTTCTCCTTTGACTATGTAGCCTTGTGGTTGCTCAATGTAGACTTCTTCCTCAAGGTCTCCATTTAGGAAGGCTGATTTGACATCCATTTGATGTATCTTCCAACTCTTTTGGGCTGCCAATGAAATGATTAATCGAACCGTTTCTAAGCGAGCAACTGGAGCAAATACCTCATCATAGTCGATCCCGGCTCTTTGACTATAGCCTTTTGCCACCAATCTTGCCTTGTACCTTTCAACTTCTCCTTTAGAATTCTTCTTTGCCTTGTATACCCACTTCACACCTATTGCTTTATGCCCATTTGGAAGTGAAGCTAGCTCCCATGTATCATTCTTTTGTATGGACTTGATTTCTTCATCCATTGCACTTCTCCATGACTTCTTTTCTTGAGCTTCTTCAAAGTTCATAGGCTCGCAATCCGCAAATAGACAAAATAGAGTGAGATTGTCTTGATTTTCAGTTACCTCGTAGATGTCTTGTAGACTTCTGAAACGTGGAGTCCTTTCACTTGAGCTTTCATCTCTTTGAGAACTTGGTGTTGGTGAAGTTGGCGGTGTAGCTGGATCTTCTCTTGGTTGCTCCAAATTATCTTCTTCAAAAGATGGAAAGAAGTTGTAGTCTTCATTATTTGATCTCCAATCCCATTCTCCTTCTTCATCAAAGATGACATTCCGGCTGATGATTGTCTTTTTTGTTTCAGGATTGTAAAGCTTGTAGCCTTTGGAGTTAGCGTCATACCCAATGAAGACATACTTCTCACTTTTATCATCTAGTTTGCTCCGCTTCTCGTCTGGAACATGAGCATGAGCAATGCTTCCAAAGACTCTTAGGTGTGAAACACCGGGCTTTCTTCCGCTCCAAGCTTCTTGTGGTGTCTTTCCTAAAACACTCTTTGTTGGCGATCGGTTTGATATATAGACAGCACACGCCACTGCTTCTGCCCACAACTCCTTTGGTAGCTTCTTACTCTTGAGCATGCTTCTTGCCATCTCAAGTATTGTCCTATTCTTCCTTTCTGCTACTCCATTTTGTTGAGGGGTTCTCGGCACCGTCAACTGTCTTCGGATACCATTATCTTCACAATACTTAAGAAACTCCTTGGACATAAATTCTCCTCCTCGATCAGATCTCATGGACTTGATCTTAAGACCACTTTCCTTCTCAACATGGGCTTTAAACTTTTTGAAATTTTCAAACACTTCTGATTTTTGTTTCAAAAAGTAAACCCATGTTTTTCTTGAAAAGTCATCAATAAAGAGAAGGAAGTAGTTACTCTTACCAAGTGAACTTGGTTTGATCGGGCCACATACATCTGTATGTATAAGTTCTAGTGGCTTTCTTGCTCTTGTCTCTGACTCCTTTGGAAAACTCATCTTGAATTGCTTTCCAAGTAAACACCCTTCACACACTTGATTTGGATGGTTGATGCAAGGTAATCCTTTCACCATCTCTTTCTTAGAAAGTAGTTCTAAGCCTCCAAAGTTGAGATGCCCAAATCGAAGATGCCAAAGCCAAGATTCCTCCTTGTAGCACATCTTGAGACATCGTGCAGTGTCATTTTGAATGTTTAGGACAAACATTCTATTGCTTGACATTGGCACCTTTGTGATGAGATTATTTGCTTTATCTCTTAAAGAAAGGCTATTATCCTTTAGTCGAATGTCATAACCTTTCTCTAAGAGTTGTCCTAGGCTCAAGATGTTGGTCTTCATGCTTGGAATATAGTAAACATTGGAAATGAACTGATGATCTCCATTCTTCAAGCGGATGAGAATATTTCCTTTACCTTTCACCTCCATCTTCGATTCATCTCCCAAAGCCACATCGGTTTTCACCGATTCATCGAGCTCCACGAACATGCTTTTATTCCCACACATGTGGTTGCTTGCACCACTATCAAGGTACCACTTGTGAACCTCATTTGATTCATCCTTCTTGTAAGCCATCAATAGCATATCTTCTTCTTTACTCCTTTCTTCAACATAGTTGGACTTCTCTTCAACTCTATTGTTGTTTGGAGTTTTGCATTCAGAAGCATAATGTCCAAACCTTCCGCAACCATAGCATTTGATGCTTGATTTATCGTACCTTGATTTTGGATATCCTCTTCCACGACCTCTTGATGAATTCTCTCCTCTTTGATTGAAGCTTTCTTCATGTGGTCTCCAGCCTCGTCCATTGACACCACGACCTCGTCCTCGGAAATGACCACCACCACGTCTCGGATGATTTCGGCCAGCTTCTTCCTTTTGATCAATTCTCATCTTGAGAACTTGCTCCACAATATCTTCTTTCTTCTTCTTCTTTTCTTCATAAGCTTGTAATGATCCAAGAAGTTGCTCCATCGTCATAGTCTCCAAGTCTTTTGTCTCTTCAATCACGGTAACAATGTGCTCGAATTTTGAATCCAATGATCTAAGGACTTTCTCCATAATTCTCACCTCATCTAACTTCTCACCATTTCTCTTTAGGTTATTAGTAACCGTCAAGACTCTTGAGAAGTAATCTGAGATGAGCTCTCCTTCCTTCATTTGTAATGCTTCAAATTCTCCTCTTAGAGTTTGAAGTCGTACCTTCTTAACTTGTTCCGCTCCCTTGTAAGAAGTCCGAAGCTTTTCCCATGCTTCTTTGGATGTCTTTGCACCAGCAACCTTCTCAAATGTATCTTCATCTAATCCTTGATAGATTAGACAGAGAGCCTTCTTGTCTCTCTTTCTTGAATCTCTCAAACCATCCTTTTGAGTTTGAGATAGACCACCATCATTCTCCGGTTCATTGAAGCCTTTCTCAACTATCTCCCACACATCATGTGCTCCTAAGATAGCCATCATCCTAAGACTCCAATTGTCATAGTTGCTCTTAGTGAGCAATGGAACTTGGAGGGGAACACCATTGTTTGCCATCTTCAAAAAGAACTTGTAGCTCTGATACCACTTTGTTGGAATGAAAAACTTTATAGAAATGGAGAAGGTATTTTAAGTGTTTGAAGAGAAAGAAACTTTATGAAGAAGAAAGCTTTTTTATAACTTTGAAAAATATTTTTTATTATTTAGATGGTTTTTACAAACTTGGATTGATACAAAAGAGAGGAGAGTGGAGGTATTTATAGCCTCCAAAATACAAAATATCTTACATATTTTAATTCTAAATCTAGAGAATTCTAACATAATATCTAGATTATTTTATTCTAATTATCTAGATAATTCTATGGAAATATCTAGATTTTTAATCTTAAGGAGGTGGAGGATAATTCTAGAATTTAGACTAAGTTTGGGCTAAATATTGATTAGCAAAATATTAGCCCAATACCCAAATCAAGTTTACTTTTCAACAGATATATGGATTATACAGACAAACCTCCTCAGTATAAGTTCCCATCAAAAGCCAGCTTTTATATGTCGCCACACAAGAACTCTCTCCAAAGTCGTTGCCGAGATCTTGAGTTTTGTAAAACTTGTCTTTTTCTTCAGGATTGAACAAGAGACCATAGTTCTCGTCCTTCGGGATTAGAAACAACCAAGGGACTTCAGGATCGCCATGACGGACAAGCTGATTTAGCTCGCTGGAAATCAGCAAATCCAAGGCGCTCGAAGACCAATCGCATGAGATCTAGGGGAAGCTCGGACCAGCAATGGAGATTTCTTTTTGGTCTAGATGGAGTGACTACCATAGCAGAGACAACGTGAGAGGCCATCAGGCGGAATATGGGAGAAAATAGTTTTTTTCGTTTTCTTGCTTTCTATTGGAGAAAGTTTATAAAGAGCTAACTCTCACCTCTTAGAGACATTAGAGACGTGAACAACTCTTCTATATTTAGGTAAGGGTTATTGGTTACCCTTTAAATAAGACTACTCTTTTTACCCTAGCAGCTTTCTGAACTTAGAAAAATCAATCGATCAGTATTCATCATAGTAACATTTAAAAAATATTAATTGTAGGTTCATATATTTGTGTCCTATCCAATTTTTTAATTTACATATTCGCATAAATATTATGTTCACATAGTAGTAAACCCAGTCTATGATTCATAGGAACACATAAGATTGTTAACATATCTCTATACTCTCTTTTTCTAGCTTTATGCCGCCTCCTCCTACGCTAACTCTAGAAAATCTGTAGCGGAAATTCACCAGAAAAGTCGAAAATACGGAGTTAATCATTGGTGAGACAATAGAGCATTAATTAGAGCTTGTGATTTTTGAATACCATGTCTTCTCGGATGCCCTTCCGAGATTTGTTTCCACGATTTATAACCTTTCTTCAAATAAACTAGAATTGCTTCAATAACATTTAAAAAGGTAATCGTTTTATCGTCTATCCACAATACCGGAGAGTCAAATCGTCAATCCGATATGTTGTAATGAGGAGGAGATTGGGCTAACGGTGTTGAAGCCATCTGACGAAATCTTAGCGGTGAAGCCTTCAGTTTAGGAGAAAATATTATATTTTTAGTTTTCACTCTCTCAAAAGACTTAATTTGATGAATGTCCATAAGACATATGTATATAGTAACTTTTTTTATTTATACGCAGAATTTGTAGATCTTTATGATGAATATAGATTATCATTATGGTGCGATCATCTACAATCTAAAATGGACAAGAATCACCTTCTTTTTAAAATGAGATTTTTATTATTTGGAAAGATGAGTTGTATAAGATCCTAATGAGACATGCAAGTCTGCAACAAATCTATAATTCATTATTTTCGGATATTATATACTTATTTAGATAATTTTTTCAAATAATGATAATATCATGTTCTTAATTAGAATTTGATGAATTTTGGAAAAAATGAAAATAGTACTAAGATTATGAACTTACTATACAAACAAGTTTGAACAACTACCACCACTTGTTTCTTCGTCTGTTTCATTCTCTAGAGCTCGTTGGTTCTTACCAAGTTTCAGGAATGATTGATCCCTATCTATAGGGGTTTCTTTTCGTTGTTGTTTTCTTTTTAAAAATTTAAGCTTTAACAATAATTAGTAATACTTTCTTGGCCTTCAAGCTTTCTATTCTTTTTTTCCTTCTCGTGAAAAGGAAAAAAAAAAGAAATTACATGTCCTCGACTCATGCTTGCTACTTATATACGAAATAAACAGTTTTACGTTTACCGATAATATGGGACAAAAACTGGATTGTGCGCACGAGCTTTTCCGTGTGTGTTACTGATATATTATATTTTTGACACATTGTATATATGTTTTGTCATTCGTTTTCAAAGTTCTATCGATTTTTTTTAAGGTTTCTTGAGTCATTTCAGATTTAGAAAATGTTGTGGAGTTTTGGAGGACGCGCAGAAAAGAATAAGAATTGGAAGGTCTTCAAGTTGAACAACCATGCTGAGCAGCCAAGTGGATGATCTCAAGGGAAACAGTCGTCCCGCTGCTCGAAATTTTTAAGGAAGTTATCATATGATAACTTGGGATTTGTTCTACTTATCCCATCTTTTTTCTCTCAGCCACTGCAGGACTTCATATATATTTCTTTTATCATTTCTTTCATTTTCTACGTTAGTTTTACTTGAGAAACCAAACTCTACAGATTTACATTTTGGACGATTTGCTACTTTGTAAGGGAAAATGATCTTCTCTCTCTCTTTCTCGTTTAGAGAAGACCTCATAAACCATATTTTTATTTACAGTATATTTGTATTTCATGTGTTTTAATTTTGATATCTATGTTTTATTTTATTTTATGGTTGAATACTCGTCTTAATTAGTCTAGGGTGTTAGATTGTTGGATCGTGAGCTAATATAAATAAGTGATAAATCGATTGTCTTCATTCATAACCGAAACTAAAGCTTGCATTGAACTGATCACTTGATATAAGATCTTAGAATTAATTTATTCATTAACTGTGTATAGGTTGCTTGGCATGTTATGCATAAGCATTATATCTTTAGTCAGCGAAAGTATATGTTAGAATGTGTTAATGTAAGATAAACAAGCTACGCTATGTAGAACACACAGTAGTACAGGGTTATTCAATTCCAAGAAATACGACTATATTTATTCTTTCAAAAGCTCTTACACGTTCTTCTTAAAAGCAATAAATCAAACAAGCTCAAGACAAACCTCGACTTGTTTGCTAGTCAACTCGTTCAGAGATCTAAGACAGACTCTGAACCACCTAAGCTCTTAACCCCTAGATGCTTTGCTTCTCCTTCTTAGGACGTACAAACCTCTCTATTGCTAAAAGCTCTCCCTGTGTGTTAACCGGCAACACATTGCCAACGCTTCCTTTATATATCTTTCAGGAAGCCCTAGATCTAATCTATCTACCCAATGGAAACTTTCCATTTCTTCTACTTCAGCGAATAAGCCAATCTTCCTTTTCTTTTTAGATCGATTGCTTCTTCTTCAAGTCTTCCTTTAATGTCCCTCTTCATTAAATCTTCTTTTAATGCATCGGTCTTGATACGTGCTTCTCACGAACCACCTCTCTGATGTAGTAGTTCATGTCACTCTTCATGAACTACTTCAGCTCTGCTACATCATCGTCTTCCCATACACCTTCAATCTCCCCCTTTTTAATTCGTCGTCTCACAAGTACCTGAGATAGAAGACAAGAACCAACCACACACAACAGCACCAGTATATATGTCTAAACGTTAATCCAACCAACTCAAGACAATTAAGAACATACTTATATTATCCTAAAACCGGGTTTAAGCAAAGTAAAACATAATATCAAAAGATAGCATATGCAAATGCTCCCCCATAATCTTAGCCAGTCTGAAAACATGGATAACAAGGAATTGCAACAAGTGGTGCAATTGAAATAACATAGACATGAAAACAAAGCAACAAAACACAGCTCCCCCACAATCTTGGTCTTCTACATCCTAGTCTTCTTCTTCTCCCCCTGCTTGTGAGCACACGGATTAAAAACACCAAGAAAAATACCTCACATATTCATAAGGATAGGGATACTAACCTGCTACAGCACTCTGAAGATCCTGAACTATCTCAGCTAGCGCTTGAAGGGCTCGTGTTGTGTCCTGTAGTGCCACTTGCAAATCAACACGGCTGAGTGGTCCTTGAGGGATGGCAACTGATCCAAGTTCATAAAGGGATACACGACGTGGTGCAGTTCTGGAGCTTGGTGTAGCAGTTCGTGGAGCAGGGATCGGAGCAGGAGATGCCTGACGGGTTGTCCTTGCAGAGCTTCTCTTTGGTTCAGCTTTAGCTGGTCCCTTTCCTTTTGCCAGTCTCTGCTCATAGATCTCGCCCACTCGTTTATCCTTCTTGTAGAGAACCGGACGTTGGAGCTTGTCACTAGGATAGGATGGAACCGCCTGCTGACTTTGAAGAAGTGCCATGATCAAGCGAGGGAAGATCAACCAGCGGGCATCATTGACTTGAATCACTCCAAGATTAAGAATCTGTCTGAACATCATCTTCCCCAAATCAACACGGACTCCATGAGCCATCTTGTAGATCAGTCTTGCTCTCTCAAGTGAGACATATGTCTTGTGAGTCGAGGGAATCCAGTTGTATGCAGCTATGATCATCAAGGCCCCGTAGCATGGAGTAAGGTCCGCTGTAGTGAGACCATCCCATTCTGTCTTTGTATCTCCGGTGATGAAAGAAGCTAACTCAGTTACCGAGATATCATCCAACGTTGCGGCTTCCTCCTCTTCTTCCTCAGTAAGTGGTTCCCAATCTATGGCATTATTGAGGTGCGCAGGTGAGAACTTGTACTCTTGTCCCCGTACAGAGACAACCACTTCATCAACATCCGCTTCAGCTTTAGTACTCGGCAGACCTGCATAGAACTCAGCTACAACTTGCTCAACATACACTGCAAGATTCGAGACAGTTGATTCCATAGATCCTTTCTTGATAACGGCCAAGTAACCCCACTGATCAGCTTCCTTCAGATCCACCGAACGCTCAGCAAGTACCTTACGCTTAAGGAACTGATCATACCTTTTCTTGATGAGAGGAGGCATTGGTTCAGCACTTTTATCACCAGACCTTCTCGATCTCAGCTGAGGCGAGGCTCCTGCTTCCTTAGCCAAATATGGAGACTTGGCTGCATCTTCTGGTGTGAGAAACTGAGATTGAGTTGGTGTACTAGACTCCCCTGTCTTTCTCTGTTTCCCAGAGCGCAACCCTAATCTCTTCAGCACCCGTTTCTTCCTCCTTTCCTTCTGGGAAGCTTCATCTGATTCAGAACCCACAGTAACAGCATCATCCTTGGGTTCATCGTCCACTTTCTTGGCTGAATCAGACTCAGCTTCACTTAGCTCCTTCTCAACTTCAATGATCGCCAGAGGTAGAGCAGATTCATCCTTTTCTTCTGGTGATTTAGCAGTGACCGGAACATCTTGAATGGCAGCACCAGTGGATCCGATTTGCGGTTGCGGATCTGCTTCAGGAACCTTCACAGATGGCTCCTCTCCAAGACCTGGAGTCCTTTCATCGCTCTCCTCTGAAGGGGCTTTCTCATTAGCGGTATTGAATGAGTCAAGCTCCTCGGTGACCTCAGGGAGTGCATCGGAGACGGGCATATCGTTTCTCGGTGGAGGCGATTCAGGTTCGCCATCAGCGAGTAACCTTCGACTTCCTTCAGCCTCTGCATGCTTTTCTTCCTTGGATGATTCGGCTTGTTGAGCTGATTTCTTTCCTTTCCCCATGATAGATGTCAGTTTCTGTGTGAGAATCGTGTGAGAGGTGAAGAGAGGCTGCGAGATTGAGCTTCTTAAGCACGATGGAGATTTTCTAGGGCTTGTTCCCCACTACTTCCCTTAACGGAATAAAACTGAATCAACTTTTTCTGATATTGCAGATCTGGTCCCTGACTTTTTATCCTCTCCTTTGCATGCCTACAACATTTTAATTTCTCTCATCCAAACACACAAACATTAGGCACATTCGTGAATTATTAATGTATCATCAGACTTTCAAGATAGTAATAAAACACAAGTCACAACTCACAATTGGCTGAATCAAGATTACTATAAAGCATTAGATCAATTCAGTTCAGTTACCATTTGTGTGAAGTGCTTCACGAGTTGCCTCAGTGCGTGATTCAAGCTGCACATATAACTCTTCCTAGATCTTATATTCTGGTGCAGCCGATTGTCTTTTTATGGCTAGCTTTCACATTGATATGCCTTCATCAATGCTGCCGGTTTTCATTCTTTATTCTCGTGCTGTGAAACCCCTGTTGTTTCCCATCATGAATCAATCAAAATTTTTTTTTTTTTTATTTTCTGAGCATCTTTCTGTATCATTGCTGGCTCTTTTTATTGAGAGGGGGGGGCCACAGATTGACGTGAAACCTGTACCATTACAACATTGACGGCATATCAAGCAGCTCTTTTCCACAGCGTTCTCGGGTTCCAAAACCAATCTGAATCATATGTACATCCCGAATCAGCACCTGCACTATTCTCTGCACAACTTGACTCAACAATCAAGATTACACACACCAATTGCATTTCTTAATGTGATAAATCGATTAAATTCAAGAGATTTAGTGAATATATCAGCCAACTGCAAATCAGTAACTACATGTTCGATTACTACCTGATTGTCTTCAACTAATTCTCTGATGAAGTGGTGCCTTATGTCAATGTGCTTCGTCCTTGAATGTTGGACCGGATTCCTCGAGATATCAATTGCACTTTTGTTGTCACAATACACAAGAAAGGGACCCGATTGCATTCCATAATCAGCTGACATCTGCTTCATCCAGATAAGTTGTGAGCAACAGCTACCCATGGCAATATATTCTGCTTCCGCCGTAGAGAGTGATACAGAGTTCTGCTTCTTGCTCAGCCACGAGATAAGATTGTTTCCAAGAAAGAAACATCCTCCACTGGTACTCTTTCTATCATCAGCACATCCTGCCCAATCAGCATCACAGTATCCCACCAAGTTCTTGTTGGAATTCTTCGAGTAATACACGCCCAAGCTCTCTGTTCCTTTGACGTACTTGATGATCCTCTTAACTGCATTCAGGTGTGATACCTTTGGCTTAGCTTGATATCGTGCACACACACCGACACTGAATGACAAATCCGGTCGACTCGCAGTTAAGTACAATAGACTGCCAATCATCCCTCGATAGAGCTTGACATCCACATCTTCTCCTGCTTCATCTCGTGCCAGCTTCAGTGATGTACTCATGGGTGTCTTAGACACTTTGGAGTTCTCCATACCAAATCGCTTTACCAAACTGTTAGCGTATGCACTCTGAGATATGAAGACACCTTTCTCTGACTGAGACACTTGAAGTCCAAGAAAGTACTTCAGTTCACCACACATGCTCATCTCAAACTCTTGAGTCATATTCTGAACAAACTCATCCACCAGCTTCTGTGACGTGCCTCCAAAGATAATGTCATCCACATAGATTTGAACAATGATTATCTCTTTTCCAACTTCCTTGAAGAACAGCGTCTTGTCTATACTCCCTCTGATATACTCCGCTTCTAACAGAAACCTTGTGAGTCGTTCATACCATGCACGCGGTGCTTGCTTCAACCCATATAATGCTTTCTTCAGTCGATACACATAATCATGATGCACTGGGTCCTCAAATCCCTTTGGCTGCTCAACATAGACTTCCTCCTGAAGGACTCCATTTAGGAAAGCACTTTTCACATCCATTTGATGCACTTTGAAATTCAGAATGCACGCCATTCCCAGAAATAACCGAATGGATTCCAATCTTGCAACTGGGGCAAAGGTTTCTTCAAAGTCTACTCCTTCAATCTGTGAGTATCCTTGAGCTACAAGCCTTGCCTTGTTACGAACTACTTCTCCATGCTCATCAGTCTTGTTCTTGAAATATCCATTTAGTGCCAACCACGTTTACTCCTTTAGGTCTAGCAACCAGTTCCCACACATCGTTCCTGGTGAATTGCTCAAGTTCTTCCTCCATCGCGACAATCCAATATTCATCACGTAGTGCTTCAGTGTGTGTCTTAGGTTCTATTGATGAAACGAAACATGCGAACTGCACCATTTCTTTAAAGTTGATCACCTTTCCACGCGTTTTTCGTCCTTCTTCAATTCCTCCAATCACATCAGACTTCGAATGATTGCGATGAACTTGCTGAATCACTGTTGCGGTACTGTATCTGAGATCGGACCTTCCTCAATGACTT
>NW_026616348.1:0-26418 GCF_000801105.2 Raphanus sativus | reverse complement strand
AGCTGATTTGGTCGAGGCATGGGTATTAAAATCGGACTTATACCCATGACTAGGTTGATAATCTTGGCCTTGGCCTCGACTATGGAGTGACTGTGGGTGATATCTACGCACACCCTTGCCTCTTCCATGGCCTTTCACATGGCCATAGTTTGACTCTTCATATGGCTTTGTGGCCGTATATGCCTTAGGCAATGCCTAAAATCCAGGAGGCCTCATCTCACTATTCCTCATGAGTAACTCATTGTTTTGCTTAGCAAGCAACAAACAAGAAATTAAATTTGCATATGTGGAGAACCCTTTTCTCGGTATTATTGCTGAAGCAAAACATTGCTTGTGGAATGTAGAGAATTTCTTCTCTAAATATGTCAGCCATAGTCTCTCCACACAGTTTCAACATTGAGACTATCATGAATAGAGCCGAGTTATACTCATCCACAGACTTATAGTCTTGGGTCTTTAGGTCCCTCAAATCATATAGGGCCTTTAGTAATATCACCATTATATGGTGATCATTTCTGGATTTTAGATCTATCCAAAAGGTCCAGAGGATCTCAATAGTGAGATATTGATCATTGAGACTTCAGTAAGGTGATGGCATATGATTAAGAAAATCGCATTGTATCTATCTCAAAAGTGAGAAATTTAGAATATAGTCACCAATATTTAGATTTCAAAATGATTTTTCAACATCTGAATATTTAACATTGCTTTCAAGCACCAAGAATTTATGTAAGCAATAAAAGCCTTTAATTTATATGATTTAATTTATATGATTTAATAATGATTAATAAGGCTTCCCCCAAATCATATAATAAATTGCTTTAAGAAATTCTAGTATGACAATGATCAATGGATCATTGCATTTAGTGATCCTTTTAATCATAATTCAAATTTGGATTGATTATATATATGTATATAATTTCATATAGGGTTTCCAAGCCCTTTTGAATTTGAATAAGGATCAATCATTATTTTAAATAAGATCAAGCAATATGGATGAAAATCAATCACAATGGTCGAATGATAAATGCATGGATCAAGAACTAATCAGATGTATGTTCTGTCCTAAGAATTGGACCAAAAACAATAAAATGTGATTCTTAATGCATGAGGATATTTGGTTTTCAATAACCGATCTATTCCCTCTTACAGAGTAAACCAAGACAAGAAAATGTCTAAACCAATTTCAATTAGATTTTTAATCAATTGGTTTCAAAGCTGGTTTATGATATGAATAAAAGCAAGCATGTTAATCCTTAATAAAACTATATGACAAGAAGATACATGGAAATGATCAGTTCATGATATGTGAATGATCTAACAATTTACTTATCCATATTTGCTCGGTTAAACAGGTTTATAATTTCAATCAAAGCAAACATGCTAAGTTAAAATGAAAATGATTTGGTCTAATTATATGCAAGCAGTGAGAATCATTTAGATGCAAGCAATATGAACCATTTAATTTATATGAACTATTACAGGATTGTCAATGATGTACAAACATAAAATCAGTCTTAGCAATATGACAAATATGCATGATCAGATTTTAAACAATATGACAATTGCATTCAAAGTTGGTTCAAGATGATTCAAGATGATTCAAATTTACTAAACTGATGCTATAAGTATGCAACAAGATTATAATTTTAATCATCAGTTTCAAGCATTGTACTAGATCAATATTTAACTAGCAACCTATATGATCAATATTCAATATGATATGAAATCTATTCAAGGTTGGTTCAATTATTTAGCTATCAACATATATGATCAAATGATTTCATACAATTTATTCTATCTTATGACATATCAATTTAAAATCAAGACTATATATTATAAAACTTTTATAAACATTTTCAGTCAAAATATGCATTCATTAAATAAAATATGCATTTATAAAATCTGATTTTGCATTTATAAAAATCATAAAATTTAACAGTTACAAAGCAAACATCAATATTCAAAGATATGTAATGAATGTATGTTTAATTTCGATTTTATTTTGAGTTTGACTGATCACAAAGGATCAAATCGATTTGGCTTAGGGTGTTGATAGCCGACTTATACAACCTGCTTGAACAGCTGGTGATGCGGATGATCAAAGGATTTATTTATAGGTTTTGATCCTTTAGACAATCCGGATTTAAGGCCGGATGAATTAGAGAGAAAAGGAACAGCGAATTTTAAGGCTTAAGGTTTTAAGATTTTTCTAATAATTTTATGATTCAAATAGTTTTTAGAAAAGCTTCATAATAGATCTTAGATGATTAATCTGTTTTGATACTTAGAGCTCACCATCAGTGAACCCCCCTTGTGGTTCACAACTTTATTTTTTTTTTTTTTTTTTTTTTATTTTTCATTTTTTTTCTAAAAAAAAAAAAAACTGACCATTAGAAGGCCGCCACGTGGCGAACTCGTGGCGACCCGGGTTCATCCCGACGAACTCCAACCAACCGAGTTCGTCACTGTTCATTATTTTAATATTTTTTTTTTTTTGAGAAACGTGTGAACTCCCCCATGAACCTTTGATGGGGGTGCTCTTAGAACCTTTAGAGAATTATAACTTTTATGGATTCAAAATAATTCAGAATCAAGTTTCTTATGGATCAATGGATCATAGAAACAAGTTTAATATTATGGATTCATATAAATCCTTAGATTTCTTTTCAAATATATGGTGTTCTAAGATTTTAAAGTTATGATCTTGTTTACCTTTTCACCAAATGAATCTGAAAGGACCACCAAAAGAGAAAGGCTGAGAAGCGGCCGGAATTGAGAGAGAACTTGGTTTTCCGGCGGAGAGAAAGGTGGTCTGGCGGCGTGTATTGTTTATGTAATTGACGACGCGTCAGAGATCAGATCGACAAGCTGTCTTCGGCAACGGATTCCTCTCATCTTGAGCTTCAGATTGATAGGTAGATCGTCGTCTGGCTCCACAGGGTTTGAGAGATACGGCGGTTTAAAGTTGCGCCTGGAATTAGGATTTTGTGACCGGAAAAAAGAGAGCTCCGGTGGAGAGAGACTGCTCAGGTAGAGAGAGTTTTCTCGTGCTGATAACGTGTTATAATCTGTGTGAAATGTGGAGAGTGAATTGTGAGGAATGTTGTGTTCTTTCTCATTATCCAACACCATTTTATATAGTGGTTTATACAAGAGTTTACAAATGCTTTACAAAGAAATAAATCTACACATTAACTACTCTTAACTATATTAATGTCATACATGAAGACTTGATCAAGGTGATGATAACGAGGTTGACTGAATCTTCTGATCTCGAACCGGAATGTAGACGGACCGAAGTAAACCAGATGTAAACCTCCTTGAACTTCCTCTTATACTTGTTGGACTTGTCTAGTACTTGGTTAAGTACTTGGTTATTGTCCATCCACACAATAAATATTATAACATCCACACTTTTAAAATACATGTCGAATTTATTTTGAAATTAAAGCCATAGTATCTAAAATGTGTTTGCATATTTACATGTAGTATCGTCACTGATAAACTATATATATATATATACATACAAACTTAAACATAAATAATAAATAAATCATTCATTTTATGTTTTGTTTCATTCGAGGTACAAACTTCTCCATCTTATCTTCTTCTTATGCATATGCATCGCCAGTGATTAATTATACAACAGTACAAAATGATTTGATCTTTTATATTCTTTGAATCTAATGAGTTTATAATTTTTCTGTAGTGAAAAGGTAACCGTCTAGAATTATGATTTTTCAATGATAAAATTTTAGAATGATAAAAATCATAATTTATTTCTAACACAGTCTAATAAGTTTTTAAATCGTCACCTTATAATTGGTGGCATACATATTTATATGTCTCAATGTGTTTATAAGTCTTTATGAAATGCATTAAAAACTTATAACAAAGATAGTTGCAAAAGATATAAAATATTTATCATAAAAAAACAAATGTATTTTCTATTAACTGGTTGTTCTTTCTTGTTGTAAATCATAAGTGAATAAGATATCAGTTTTACATGACAGTTTATACAACCGCCAGCCAATGTCAAAGTCTATACAAACACATCATAAATATATTTTATATGAGACTATCACAAAATTAACTAATGTTTATATTTTATGATTTTATGAACTCTTTCCTTTTTATTTATATTGAATATAAATATAATTGTCACTAAAATATAAAATAATGACAAAGTAGTTTAAGTAACCGGCAATCGTCTGTTTAAATTTTACTTTTCTGAGGTAATTAGTACTCAAAAACTTAACGACTGTACACTGATTTAACTTTTTTACCAAAAAGGAAAATATTACACACACTGAAATATACATTGATTTATGTCGCTCGGCATAGAAATTTAGAGTAACATACGAATTTTAAAATTGTTAAACTACTAATTTTCTTTTAGTTTAGAATAAAATAAACTAAGGTAAGAGTTATGAAAACATTTTTTTAAAGAAGGAATAAACCAAAGAGTGCTCTAGTCATGGCTCCTCCTTTCCATAAATGTACATGTGCCAAAGACAAAATGACCAGTTTCAACGCCCTTATTGAGACATCACACATAAGTTTTTTTCTACTTTACTGACTACGACACAAACAAATCCACACGTGGCTCAAACTCATTCAGCCACTTTCCCCAATTAGTGTTCTTGGGCATGGTTTTGTGGTGATTCGGTCCAACCTTTTTTTCTGTTTTCGAACTCTTTATATATGTACATATCCTGCGTTGTTGGATTATGGTTGGTGGAACATGCAGGGTTTATTCTTGAGTACTAAGTACTTGTCCTATTTTTATAAAATAATACTCGTCAGGTTGTATATGTATTGCTCAGCACATCAAATTCGAGGCTATTATAAAACGGAGATATATAGTCGTTAATGGATAATAGTACTTAGTCTCATCCCCATCTTCTTATTAAATCACTGGACAATAGGTCTATATTAATTTGTTCAAAAATGTTTATAATAATCGAAAATTCTAATCCTTTTTTTAACCCAGTGTGCACGGCACGGCGTGCACT
The DNA here is from genome assembly GCF_000801105.2 of Raphanus sativus. Taxonomy (NCBI): domain Eukaryota; kingdom Viridiplantae; phylum Streptophyta; class Magnoliopsida; order Brassicales; family Brassicaceae; genus Raphanus; species Raphanus sativus. Next base: position 21,400 of record NW_026616348.1, on the reverse strand, counting down.
AGACATTTGAACATGTTTATATGGTGGTTTATGCTGAAACTGCTGGCTAGTTTTTGTCTTTTCGAGATAATTGTAATTATATAATTAGGTAGAGATGTTGTAGGTGAGATGTGATAATACTTTTAATTTAATACTTATTCGATCTTATATACGTATTAATCAATGTCTTTAGGCCATGTATAATTGATCTGATCCAACCCAGAAGATTATATATGTTTGCATCCTTCTTCTTTTAGAAAGTATGGCATATTCTTTACACTTACTATCTATAGGGACGTATATAAAGTGAAACCACTAGAACTCTTTTGTATTTAATATATAAGTATGTACTACCATTTAAAAAACTGCATAAACATACTAGTTTGTGAGTGTGTTTGTTTTATTGTTTAAGATGAGATCGAATGCTAATTACAAGAACCAAACCTAACTCTCAGGTCTCAACATCAGTTTCGTCCCACTTTCCATTTGAACAATCCTATATAGGATAGACTAATTATTAAGCCAGATTAATTAATTTAATAAGATGTTCAGCTAATACCGTGGCTAATTACATGTCACAACGTGTCCCCTTGCGTGTTCCCATGCAAAGTACAACGCAACACAAACCCATCATATTTTCTAGATGCCATCGCTCCTTCGAACTCCCTTCTGAATCTACTTTTATTCTATGGTTTCTTGTTATTTTATATCAATATAAGATCTATATGATTATATTAAGTTACAAAAAAATAATATAAGATCTATTATTATGTGAATGTCTATAACTTTCCCGAATGGGATAGGACGACGTTTGTATTCCGTCTCTTTGCTGTTTTAATACTACAACACTTTTGTAAATATGAACACCCTTCAATTTTGTATGTCAAGAATAACAACTTATCTTATGCTACGTGGAAATTAGATATAAAGTGCTTATTTGATACAAATGTTTGACAGGAAAGACACTTATCTTCTTTATTTTCAACAATCTCAAATGTTAAATTAGTATTGTTCCTTCTTTTTCTAGAAAGAGGTGACCTAACTCTATTGGCACAGATTCGTCTTTAGAGATGAGATCATTGATCTTGTCCCCTCAATTAAGATTTTGAGATCTAGAGTCACGATCACCTTTAGTTAATTAAGATTCCACTAAATTAATATCAGAATTGGTCAATGATACTATATGAACCGAACCCCTCATCTCTTGGACCATGCCTAACATTGCCTTTTTTTCTTTCATTGCGATATACTATTTTCTACCACGTCATGATTAATTGAAAGTTTGAAACCACAGCTACATTTGGGGTTTTATCCAGAAAAGAAGAAGAATAGAGATAAAATAACAACTCCCTGTTAGTTTGTAGTATAGTGGTAAGCATTTTCTTAACATTTACACAAACAAAAAAAACATTGGGTGTCAAACTTCTCCTTTCGACAATGAACAAGTAGTAAAAACACAAGGGTCAAAATCATAAAAGCTAGCTGAAAGATTATATAGCAAATGAGTTTGAACATGTTCCTCGGGAAGAAGTTTTTCAAACACTATGTTCCACTGAGTAATGAACTGGACCAAAATTCAACACCTAATAGTTCGAAAAATTCCTTGCTCACGTATGAAGTTAAACTCTAGATTTTTTAAATTTAGTATTTACTAAGGGAATCCGTAACTGCTCAATGCAAACGCAAATTCTGTACGTAATCTTCTTTTTAATTAAAAATAATTAATGAACAAAATATCTGCTTTTAGGCCAAACAAAACCAGTTCAAGTACTAAAGTAGTAAACACATGAGTCAAAGTGATTATTAACTAATCAACTTTAGTTACATGTTTAGTAATTAATTACAGAAAACCAAATTCTATGTTTAGTTACCATTCCTCTTATATAGGCCGAAACCATATAAAGTCTCAAATATATCCGGTTTTGTGCTAAGATCAAGATCAAAGAGGAGGGAGAGAAATTAAAGCAATATCTCAACAAAAAAAAAATAATGAAAAGGGATGAAAGAGGAGGGAGAGAAATTAAATCTCATTTAGGAACTTTGAAGATACCCTTAAAGACTCCAAGTATATATTTGTCAGTTTATTGTTGGTTATATTATTTTTGAAGAAATAAAAATAAAAATAAAAACATAATTTTAGTTTTAATATTTTTTTCTTTTAGAAACAATCATGCTCTTCCATCATATCATGATAATCATGCTCTCAAATTAAAAACCAAGATATTTTTACTAAAAGTACAACATTTCTTAAATCTTTGTTACAAAAGAATTAAAATATTGCTTACTTTATATATAATATTTTTAATATATTTTATAAAATAATTATTTAAATATCTACTTGTGTAGAATTTTAAATGCATCGAAAATTTTAATTTTGAGATGATCAGAAACACTTGGATAGCTTAACAGTAATGTGAATAATGCAGCGTATTAAACATTCTCTGTTCATGAATATTATGTATTAAAATTAATTTGAATAATTTTCCAAGCATTTCATAGGATCAAAAACCCATGTGCGACGGTGATAAGCCCGTGTTGTAGACAAACACACGCGTATCGACCAAACACTTGTCATCATCAACCTCCTATAAAAACCATTCACACCTCTTCAGCATTCTCACTACTCACCAGCTTCATTAAAGCTTTTCCCCAACACTCTATAGATAGATACAAAGGGAAACATAGAGAGATGGACGTTAGAGGAGGATGTTGCATAGCAAGATATGGTGGTTACGGTGGTCGCTACGGTCTCTCCAAAGCTGACCGAATCATGCTTCGGTTCCGACCAATTGCTCCTAAACCATCCAGCGACGGCGGATGCCTATCTCCCGGCGCCGGAAAGTATGGCTCCGCTACAACGAGCGGTGGCAGCTCCGACCTCTCCGGTAACACCAAGAGAGGAAAGAGGAAGTATCATAAGGAGAGTTCAGGCGTTAACTCCCGTAAGTGCAACAAGAGGAAGATACCGAACACTACAACCGCTGTTACCTTGTCTCTTTTACCAGAGACACGAGGTTTTCAAGATCTGAATGTTCCTCCAGTGGAGAAGAAGCAGAAGCAAAACGGTCCTTTGTGGCTGAGCTTCAGCGGCGGAGACGGTGGTATGCCAACACCGTACAAGACGGCGGAGATCTCGCAAAGGACGGTGGTGGTATCGTCGTGTGTGACGGTGGAGCGTGTGACCGACGCTTGGAACAACGGTAATGGATTAGGGAAGACCGATGAGGAGAGGAAGATGAATCTGGTTAGAGACGCTTGTCCAGGGTTTATATCGGACGGTGCCGGGAGAGTCACGTGGACCAACGAGGCTTATAAGAAGATGGCGAAGGAAGATATTAATATTCCGGTGGAGGACGGTGCACCGGAGATAAGTTATGATAACTTTCACGTGATCGTAAGGTTGGTGATGAAGGAGAGGCCCATGCTAACGTACCCGGCGTTCACATGCAGAGTGAGACTACAGTATACGTGTCAAGATCGTGAAAGAGGATCAGTCACGGTGCCTTGTGACGTGTGGAGGATGGACGGTGGAGGTTTTGCGTGGAAGCTTGACGTTAAGGCCGCTTTGTGTCTGTAACGTTATCCGACTGAGTCCAAAACCGGCCTTGCATTAGACTCGAGTGTTGATCGATGAACGGTCACGATGATATACAGATGGCCACCGTGTAACAAGAAGTATCTCTAGTGCTGAACTTTGGTTATTTATATCTCACCTTGAACATATGTTTTTTGTTGTTGTTTCTAGTCTACTGCTTGTTTCTTTCTGTTAGGATCTTGTTGGTTCTCTTCTCTCTATAGACCTATGATGCTTTAATTGCACTCTCACGTTTATGTTTTTAAGTTAAAAGAAAGTTGTATATGTGTATGTCTTTTGATGATTATAAAGTTTTTTAATCACATTACATCACTTAATAGTAGTGTAAAGAGCCACGGTCATCCAACTACATTTGCATAGGTTGGCTAAAATACCATTCTTCACAATCACAAGCCACCAAAAATAACGTTGAATACACATATTAGTTATGACAGAGTAACTAATGGGCTACATCATATGATATTCATGACCGGCCTTGTGTTTTAGTGAAGACCCCAAAATAAAGATCTGTTAAACACTTTGTATCAGTCCGAAGCATTCAAGTAAGTTTTCTAGTATCAGCTCTCAACTACCATCCCAAAGACAGAGAAACATAAAAACACAGAGTAGCATACCATATTCAGAAGATTATAGTGTCTAGTGTACCATATAATGTCTCCAGAACGGCTTTCCAACAGCTTTGAACTCTTCTACCCCATAACAAAATTAACATTCAAATTCACCTCTATGTCGTCGCCAGCTTTAAATAATAAGATATGCTGAGACCTGAAGAATCTGCAGTAGAAAGATCCTGAAAACAAGTGGGGGGGCGGGAAACTACACCAGACATCTAACTTGGAAACATAAAGACTCCTCGGAAAAACTCTAACTAGCTTGGGGGTTAGGCGAGTTAAGCTACAAAACATCTCAAGAGAGAGTGCAGCATACCTACAATTCTACAAACTAGTGGGGACTATATTCGTTTCATTAAACCGGAATCTCAATTTTAATTTCTGGTTTAATCTCTAGAAAAACCGTTGGTATACGGAATCTCAATTTCCTCAGGAGGAAGCTCCCAGTTATCATCATCCTCGTCAACTTCTCTTCTGCTCTTAGGGGTTTCCGGAGCTGAATACGATTTCGGTTTAGGGTTCGGCCTCCTGTAAAAAAAATCAAAATCTATTCTAACTTAACCAATTTCACATTAAAACCGAGAGAGAGAGAGAAGAAGGAAAGAGAAGCTGACCGTTTACGATACTTCTTGGCAGCTTCTTTGGTCTTACGCTTCCTCTTCTCCTGAGAGCTCTCGAAGAACCTTCGCCTCCTCGTCTCCTGCAGCACGCCCGCCCTGAACACCGATCTCTTGAAGTCGTTCACCAGCTGCTCCTCGGACTCTCCGTCTTTGGGCACCACCTCCACGTTGTAGTTCCCCGACTTGAAGAAGACGAGATTCGCGTTCGCCAGCGAAGGGTACGCCACGCGGTTGTTGTTGTTGAAGGAGAGCTGGTGAGATGGTCTAGTCACTGTAGGAGGTTTCGGGCTCGGTGGGGACCGCGAGAGAGACGGCGTGAGGAGACGAGAAAAGACTTCGGAGAGGGAAGCCATCGAACTTTTTAGCGAAAAACGACGGCGTTCTAACTATAAATACTTTTTTTATCTGACGAAACGATGTCGTTTCAATTGAATTTCTAAAAATATTGAAATGGAAAACTACCAAATTTTTGTCAATTTTTGAATATTAACTATTTTGATTTCAATTTTACAAATAATTTTACACATGTAATAGTTAAATATTAAATAGGCTGATTGATTACTAATCGAGGAAAAAAGTAAAAATTATATTTTTCTGTTATGTTACATAAAATAAGATTTTGAAGTCAAATATATTTTTAAAAATTCGAGTATCAAGTTTCTTCTGATGAAATCCATGTCTGCTTAGTTATAGAGCTACTAACAACACTGCAAGCTTTGTTTTGTATTCCAGACCGGATGTTATCATTAATATGTATGAAGAAGATTCGATAAGATTATAGAGAGACCACTATTTCCTATTCCTGTGAAAATGAATCTGTTTCTACAAAGCTTACACAAGTATCATATTTGTCTTTGGAAACCTCATTTGACATCCATAGTAACTCAGCTTCATAACCCCCGAAAGTGACACACTCTCCTTTGCGCATATTCAACAAGCCATTGAGAAAATGACCATCTTATTAAGACGGCTTTGTTTTCTTTCCAGTTTTAACAATCCGACGCAACACTTGTGCTCCAGTTCTCTTTTCTCTGTAAAGACAAATAGAAACAAAGTGAACAAAGACTCATGAATGACAAAGCAATGACACAGAGAAGAGTACCTTTGGTGTAAGAAGACCAGCAGGTAGAAGAGGGGGAGTAGCATCAAGGTCAGTATCGATACAGCTAGGTAGAACACACCCGATTTCTTCTGCAAGAATTAACATAAGACTCATATGCTATTTGGTTTCTTTCAATGTGCTTAAAAAGAAACAATAGTAACTGCGAAGAAGACTTGACAGATCTTTACCTTGCCTCCTCTAGGAAACGGTTTGTTTTTGCCAGTGCAGGTATGAGCATCACAGAATTGTCTCAAGAAGTGTTCTTCAATCACAGAAAAATCAAAAAACCAAACAGGATAATTCAGGAGACATGTAGTACTTTTAACGAGCAAAAGATTCACTTTGAAAGACTTCTCATTACCATGAAGACGACTAGCGGCAGGACCTTGACTCACCGGGAAACAAGTATTAGCAAGACTCTGAATAAAACAATAACCACTCAAAGTAAGCTTCCTTGGAGAAAACAACTAAACTAGAAAAGAATAAAGAAAAGCAAAACCTCGCAGAGATGACGGTTTTTAGCAGCAGCTGCAGGGTTACACTTGCTCTTACCCTTCTTCGAACTCAACACAAAATCGCAATGCAAGGCACCACACAGATCCGCTAAACACTTTGTACCAGTCTGAAACCAACCCAAATCAAAAGCAAAAAAGTTCTCTCTAAGTATCATCTCAAAAAAAGCACTTTCATATTTGCTTGCATCATCTCAATACCGTATTGAGAAGATTATGATGCCTAGTGGCGAAGTGCTGGTCAAGAAACTTCTCCTCGTTGAAACTCTTCCTGCAGTAACCGCATTTCCACTCGTATACATCCACGTGGACCTTGTGCTGTTCTTGATCCCTGTAGAGATCGTTATCGGGATGGAGCCTGCACGTGCTTGGAATCTTGTACTTTTCCCGTTCCACAAACGGCGTTAAATACTGCAAATAATCAAATCCAAATCATTACAAAACCTCTCTCTCAACAGAGTACGGAGAAAGAAGAATCTCTAAACTTACATCTTGTATAATCTGCCAAGCTGCTCTACTTCTCTCTCGGGAACAATGTATCTCACCTTCTTCCTTACCGGATCTAAGTTAGTTCCACGACAAAAAAAAAAGAGAGAATCAAATACAATTCAGACAGGCCATCACTGCCACTAGTCAACAGAAAATCATACGGTTATGTTTTGTCTGAATTTTAAAAATCAAGAGATAGAGCTAATACCTAGTGGATTCAGATTCTCCCAACACCTATACAGAGAGAGAAGAAGATTTCATTGATAACAGATCAGATATAAAAAAAATAGCAAAATCAGAAGAAGTGTAGAGAGCCCTGACCTTAGTGAGTGATTGGTGAAGAAGAAGAGGAAAGAGGAGAAGGAGAATCACGGGACTTGACTCCTTTAGTCTTCCCATCGAACACGAGAAGAGACGCTAAGTGTCGACGACGACGACGACGACGAAAAGCTTGTCTTATGAGATCTTCCTTGTTTTTGTTGTTTCGATATATAAAGTACTTTAGGCCCAATGGGCCTTTACTAATTCAAATCGATTTGGGCTATTTTTAACATTTTTAAATAAAACTTGGCTCCCTTTGTAAAATAATATTCTTAAGCTTAAAATCATAAAGTATAGTATACCATTTTAATTGAGTTGAAAAAACTACAACTTTAAAGTAATCCCTTTTTAAATAAAATAGTTAATTAATCGTCAACTTTTAGAATTGGAACCAAAAATGTCATATATATGTTGACTAAGCTATTTTAGTACCTATCAAATGTCAACCGTCAAATTTAACTAATAGAAATAAACAGTAATTCTATGTTAACATAAAATAAACAGTTAAGTGTTAACATGACTAAAATAGTTTTATCAACAAAAATAAAAAATGTATTTGATTAAGTGGATGATTGATATGGAGTATTTGTGGAGGTTATTTTTTTGCTTATATATGAAATTCGTTGATTATTTCATTAATTTACTCAATTTTTAATATAGTAATTAATTTATTTTTTTCGGTTGGGGAAGTACGCGGGAAATGAGTTTGATTTAGTTAAAGCTGTTGTCGTTTGACAAAAAAGAAGTTAAAGCTGTTGTCAACGACCAACTACGTGTTCCCCTCTTCTGTTTCTCTCTCTCTTTTGTCTCTTGCCTATATTATAACTTCCTTTCTCTTCTCTCTCCTCCCACCTCCCTCTCTTTCTCTCTCTCTACATCTTGATATTTCTTTCAACAATGGCTACGGTAAGAACAAAGACACACCCCAAATCCCCCAATATCTCTCTGTTGTGAAATAATAACTAAATCTGTTTGATATGGTCCCAGGAGAATAAAGGGAGGCCATTGCCAAAGTTTGGTGAATGGGATGTGAACAACCCTGCATCCGCAGAAGGATTCACTGTCATTTTCAGCAAAGCTAGCGACGAGAAAAAGACCAAGAAAGCATCCGGTAGTAGTCTTGTTTCAACACCTCATAGAAACCAAATCTCTGATCAAAACAACCACCGTGACAACTCACAAAACTCAAAAGCCAAGGTAGTTTTAAACCTTTATTTTGTCACAACACAACTTACTTCTTTCTCCAGATTCCTTACCCTGATTTTTATGTTCTCTGAGCAGAAGAAATGGCTTTGCTTCCGTTAATTTTCTCCCGTCTTCTGAAGAATCCGAGGATTATGAAGATGAACAAGTTACGCAGAAGATCTCCAACAAAGTGGGTTATGAGTTACCAAAACCATATCTTCTGCCCAGTCTTCTTTTCCCTTATGAGATAGGTGTTCATTATAAAGTTTTGTTTCTTCTTTTGGTTTGCCCAACAACTGTTATTAATTAGAGCATATACGTTTGTGACCTGACTCCTCCTATGAATATTTTTTTTGATGGAAATAAGATTTTAAAGACAACAGTTCTTTTCATATACACAATGCTATTGTTTTCTATCAATGTAACAAGACCAAATTTGCAGATGCCATAGCGGCTGTAATGTGTACACATGTTCTGTTCCTAAGATTATGGAAAAGGCATGAGTATTAAAGACAAGTAACAGAAACAAAAGGGGACTAAGGTGTTGAATAAAAGTTTGTCATGGAGAAAAAAACAAACTCACAGGTCTTAGGAGTAAGCCCTTGTCATTGAAAGAGGATTGAGATTGCTTTGGCAATCTATTTTTGGGATGATGGTATTTGCATTTATATTTGAACTTACAGTCTCTAATTTTGACATAATAACTGCACTTTGGCTAATCCGGACGTTCTGGGGACTCCTCAACAGGCATCTGGTGCTGGACTTGTGTGAATGAACTAGCTTCAACCAATGAGTTTTTCGCCGAGTATGTGGAAGGAGGAAGCACACTCCTTTCTCGGCGGAGGCACATGCAACAACATGGGGGCAATGAATCCAATAAAATTAAAAAATTTAGTGTAATTTAAAGCCAAATTTATATTATGTCCCCATTCATATTTTTTTCCCCATACCTTTGTCTATGCCTGCCCCCAATAATAATTTTTTCTGCTTCCGCCATTCTGGTGAATAGACAGAAGGCGCCTACAAAAAACTTCAAACGTATCAGTGTTCTGAAAATTGGTTTTGGCATTTAAAAAAAAATCAATAATCCCATATAAAGCATCTCACTACAGTCTAGGGATTTCTGAATATTGGGAAGTACTATAGTTTTATATATTACATCAAAATAAATCATGCAAAAGGCAGAGACCAATACAACTACCTGATAGGCTGATACCCACTCCATTCTGAAGTTTGAGGTGAAAATTCATGTCTCTTGTGAGTACATGACTAGAATAAAAGGAGCAGTACCAGTATATAGTATATAAATTTATTTTTATAGAGTGATTAATGAAATTTTTGTTAGTAATCTATGTGTATATATGTCGGCATGGATATTTCCATGTGGTGAACAATGACTATACACATTGGTCCAATAGAAATGTATGCAATTGGAGGAAGTGCTAATCTTACTATCAACTCTCAAGGCAACCGTTTTCTTTGTCCTGATGGCTCTTCAAACAAAGATGTACTCCAATTTTAACATTTCTATTCAACTTTAAATACAATATCATTGTGATGTGATTTCATAAAAAAAATATATGATAAACTCATGTTGGGGGTGGTGGAGTAAGTAAAAAAAAGATGAGGATGCGCCTGAAAGCGAATAGAGTCACTGGAATAGGAGATCCGAAGGAGATCTAATGTTTATGGTGCATACACTTTCTGGCGCAAGGCCAACGAAATCGTCAAGCTATTCTAAAGGCTCTATACCCTAGCCGCTAGACCGTCCTCTCGCGTTGGTGATATAACTACAGCATTGGATGATATAGCCGCTAGACCGTCCGCGTTGGTGATATAACCACACCATTGGGTGCACTTAGCTGCAAAAAGGGTTCCCACTGCTGATCATAGCCTTTCCAGTGTGTATGTGAGAGGACGATCTAGCGTCCTCTCACGTTGGTGATATAGCCGCTAGACCGTCCTTTCGCGTTGGCGATATAACTACAGCATTGGGTGTACTCAGCTGCAAAAAAGGGTTCCCACTGCTGATCATAGCCTTTCCAGTGTGTATGTGTGTGTATAATATACTTCTTTTGTTTCTGAATAAGTGTCGTTTGAGACTTTTGCACACAGATTAAAATATCATTTAATTTTGCATATTTTCCATATAAAAACACAATTACTCATACATCTACTTATATTTCAACCAATAGAAAAATAATCTACAGAATAAAATCAATAAATTATGTATCAAAAAGGTAAAACGACATTTATTTTGCAACAATTTTTTTTTTTTAACAATAACACTTGATATGAAACGGAGGGAATATAATATAATGAAACCAGCACTTGAAAGCTAGTTGTGTAATAATCTTGAAGGAAAAGTGAGCAAATGTTAATGTTAAAAGAAGTTAACAAATGTTGATTAATTTTTATTTCGGTCGTTGTGTCGTCTAGAGTTAATTTAATCGGCAAAATTAATTACTGCTACAATATGAAACACACTTGCCCCCATTATAATGCATATAATGAAGCAACCCCCCCCCCCCCCTCCCCTTCAAATAACTCAACGCACTTATTGAATAGACGCATTATGTTTACTTGCATGACACTTAATAAAACGACTTACTAATTAAATAATCTTAAGAACAAGTTGTTTGTGTAGTACATCTTTCACATATATAACTGTTACACATTTCTCAGTATATTATACATATCCAATCAAACCATGGCCATTAAGGGAGTTATCAACAGTCTGAACCGACTTAGTTACGTATGTATGAAACAATATAACAGAATAATAGAAGATGGACCAAAGCCTCTTTGGTAACAAAAATGGATTGGGGGAAACTGTTACTTAAATATATAGCTCTTTGGTAACAAAAATACTGATCATAACAGTTATGTTCCGTTAATAGGTTTTTAAAATGTATACATAAGCACTGTTAATCACATTCCTTCATCACAATCAAATATTGAATTGAGAGGAAAAGAAAGTAACATTTTGAAATGATGAGTACTATACTTTTTCAAACCGTAACAGTATTAGTCTCGATTATATCGAGTTCTGTAGCTCAAGCTGGAAATATTCCAGCGGTTATAGCATTTGGAGATTCAATACTTGATACCGGCAACAACAATGACCTTACGACTTTAACTAAAGTCAATTTCTATCCGTATGGAAGAGATTTTGTAACTCGACAAGCCACTGGAAGATTTGGCAATGGAAGAATTCCTACAGATATGATTGGTATATAACGTATCATTTTCATTATTATTATTTTTGAATAACTAGGAGATTTTGTTTTTTTTTTTAAAGAATAACTACGAGATTCTAAACCCCTAAAACATGTACATCGCTATAAGAGCATCATTATCGCTTGGGACTTTTGTGATGGGGCCCATACCAAAACACATAGGACTTTCACCAAATCACGCAGGACGTTTCTTATATAGGGACAAATAGAGGAAGTCTAGGACTTTTAATGGCGGGACCCACGTCAAACCACGTTAAGGACGGGAGATTGGGACGTGCGATACTTATGGTCTAAAACGAGATGTATACCATGTTCAATTAATTATATTTGGAGAACAGACTCACGCAACTGGACATTTCATCAATCTTTAGTTTGTTATTAAAAGTGAATCCAGAATTTAATTTTTTGGGGGTGGAATAATATGCATGCAGCCGAAGGTTTGGGAGTAAAGAACATTGTACCAGCTTATCGTAGTTCAGATCTTCAACCCAACGATATCTTAACCGGTGTTAGTTTTGCTTCTGGTGGTTCGGGTTTAGATCCAATGACCGCAAGAGTTCAGGTAACTTAAACTTAAGGAAATGTGATTTGTTCTTACATGTAACATACACAAATTCATCATATTTATTAAACTACAAATTAAATACAGGGAGTTATCTGGATACCAGACCAATTGAACGATTTCAAAGCTTACATAGCAAAGCTAAACAGCATCACTGGAGATGAAGAGAAGACGAGATCAATCATCTCTAATGCAGTTTATGTAATTTCCGCTGGAAATAACGATCTTGGCATCACATTTGTCTCCAATCCAGCAAGGAACACTCGATATACTGTCTTCTCCTACACCGACATGATGATTTCATGGACTCAATCATTCATGCAGGTACGTTATTTTTAAAATTCAATACCAAATTTTACATGTATCAACTTATATTTGATTTATATATATATACATCTAGGAGTTATATAATCTGGGAGCAAGAAAATTTGCGATTATGGGAACTTTGCCTTTGGGTTGCTTACCAGGAGCGAGCAACGCTATTGGAGGGATATGTCTAGAACCCGCAAACGCAGTCGCTAGACTCTTTAACCAGAAGTTAGCAAACAAAGTAAACAATCTGAACTCAATGCTCCCAGGCTCTCGTTCCATCTACATTGACATGTATAATCCTCTTCTTGAACTCGTCATCAACCCACTAAGATCAGGTTAGTGTTATTTTATTTTGGATATTTTTTCCATTGAAGCTGTGACTGCATTAATCATTTCTTTTTTTTAATGTTTTTTTTCACGCCATGCATAATATAATTTGGGTTTCTTTTAGGATTCACGTGGTCAACTTGGCCTTGCTGTTGTTCTCCTGCGGCTCCGATACCGTGCTTGGATGCATCTCGACATGTGTTTTGGGACATTGCTCACCCAACAGAGAAAGCTTATCAAACTATTATCCCTCCGATTATTCAACAAATTCAACAGAGCTTCGCTTGATGTGGGTGTCTTCGTCTCAAAAATTAATCTATTTTAAGTGCATGTAACATATTTGTTCTTCTTATGACTGTTAATGTTACATATCTTATCTATGAATATATGTAACTGTTATATATCAAAAACAAGTCAGTACTGTATTGATCCTAGCTATTCAGCTTAGTTCCCTGGATAGACACCAAAAAAAAATCATTCTCTTCTACTATATATGGATGATATATTATGATTGTTTATGTAAACATTATTAACAAGAGCAAACATCTTGCACCTCTCTTCTACTTCCTTGGCCTTCTTTCGCCAGGTTTCCTGCTCTTTTATAAGCTTTCTGTTAACCTGAAACCCAATGTTAATAGCTTGCAGCGTAATCAGTGGACATGAAACATGTTACGCATGGAACAATTATCAAAAGAGAATAAGGCTGAGAGACTTTTACTTTTAGTTAAGATAAGGACAATAAGGCAGAGAGACTCGTACTTTTTAGTTAAGAACATGATTAACCCCGATTTTTTAGTCGGGGTTCTTAACTTATGATTTGATATTTTTTTTTACATTTTTCGACTAAAAGATGGTTCTTATATCTTTTATTTAAGAAACCGTTCTTAACTTTTCTTAGTTAAAATTAAAAAAAAAAGTTAAGAACCGTTTATTAACCGAAGCTGAAAACTCCAGTTAACAGATCCAGATTAATCATAGTCTAAGATAAAGACACAGTCTTTTGTAGTTAATGGGCTTCAATTGCTTATTGTGTCATTTAATATTTTCTTAGATTTATGGGGCCTTTTAAAAGGTTAATAATTTTTTTTGATAAAAGTTTCTTAAAAAATTTCACAGAGCTTTTATGAAATTTAGTCATCTTATAATTTTTGTCTGAAATATGATATGTAGTCGTGAAGTCCACATGTTTGTTCTCATTTTGACATACAGTTCGAAGACTATATTAAAAAGGCTAGCACCAGAACTACTCGCCACATTGCAAGTTTGTGAGCTGCACAAAGTTGTGAAGACCATTCTGCTTATTTTGTAGAGTTCAAATAAAATTTTATAGCGATAAGCCTAATCTATTTGTGAGGTTTACTGTTTCTGCTACAGCTAGCCGGAGGCTTTGTTTCGGTACCCGACTCTCGGGATGTTATTTATAATTAATATATTAAAAAAAAAAAAAAAAAAAAAAAAATTTATAAAATTATCCAATTATCATAAAAAATTATAGGAAAAACATAAAAAACAAAGTCTCTATCAACACAAAGAAGAAGATGTATCAAAATATTAAGGATTCAGCGGCGTGGTTGCCTCCGAAGATCAAGGGAGGCTGGTCAGGTCAACGGACATCCTGGTTTATGGGTTGGTCAATTTTTTGGGGTTAAATTTTAGTTTTGAATCTCAGGTATAAGTAATATTTAAATTTTGATGTGTTACGCATGTTTCTTTCTTTTTCGTGTTAGACTTTTAGTTCAAACAAAAAAAAACTTGGGAAAATATAGAAACACATATGCAGCATCATCTTCAATAAAGAATCTGGAATGCCGGTGAGTTTTGTGGACTTTTTTTTTTGCTAAATACTTTTATGGACTTTTGTCAAAGCATACACACTTTGTGGATATCCATATATCAACCGTTTAATTATTATAAGCACTAAAGTACACTGCTGATTCATGATACGTTGTAAAATACAAATATACCTAAGTCAAGTCCAAACTCTAAGGGTAAGATTGGAGTATAACATGCACATCAATCTCCAGTGCTTCAAAAATTCAAGTGGAGTAATAAACAGTTTAGAATATAAACCGTTATGTATTTAAATTCAAATGCTTGGAAAATGTTATGTATTTAGAATAGAAACTGTCATGTATTGGAAAGAGTCTTGCATGAAATCATCAAATCCATTAGTTTATGTTACACTTTTCACTTTTTATCTTTCCTGTAAACTTATCCACAAGTTTTGGATTTTGTTTTTTAGTCTTCTTAAAGAGCCATTTGTGAATACTAAAAGCCGCATCATGATTAATTTATCAAATATACATACAAACATTATGTAATCAACTATGTAAATACAACTCTTGGTTAAGCTACAAAATATCAAGTTGTAATGTGGGTAGAATGGATTCTGGCCTTGTGAGATATCTACACAACTAGTTAGCATGGATATCTATTTTTTTAAAAACATGTCATAGTTTTGGATTCGAGTTCGTTTAGTTATGTCTTAGAGCCTATTTATCATCTTATATATATAACTTAATTGTCAGATGTAATTTTGTAAGAATTTGTATTTTACTAATATGTTTCAGTCGACCACAACCAAAAATTATAGACAGAAACATATAACTTACAATACTCCGAACACTTGTCGTTATAACAATGTTTAAACTGGACTATTATGATTGGATTAGGTTTGCCTGCTATATGCGGCGAGCTTTCTTTGCTTCTCCGATAGTAAACTAACATTTATTTAAACTCATTTGATGCTTATGATGCATTTTATACACATGATTTTATAAACAACTAGCAAAAATGAATGAATTAGAGAATTACAAGTGGCCAGACAAGAGGGCTTGAGAATGAGGATAAGCAGCCACGTAGACGAGGATGTGGCTCTTGGGAAGAGGCAAGGGTCGGTTTACTTGCAATAACCGGCCTTTCTCAAGTTTAAATAATAGTATTTCAACTCTCTTTTTCATACTTTGGGACCGGTTTTATCACTTTTCCACGTAGGATAAATTAAAAACATAAACATTCGTGACCTCATGGGGACAAACATCCTACATGGTACCCAAAATAATACTCTCTCTATTTCATAATACTTGATGTTTTATCATAGTGCACAAAGATTAAGAAAATTGTATTTTTTACTATAAAATATTTTAAAGATATAATTTTAAAATCAATTAACCAATAATAAAAAAGACTGTGAAATCTAATTGGTTGAACAGTTTCCAATAAAGTTAAGAGTAACCTTAAAATCTCAAAACTTCAATTAATTTGAAACAAAATTATCCTTCTAAAACATCAAGTATTATGAAACGGAGGGAGTATTTGTTTTGTTGTCATCGATGCCAAAAGCAATACTATTAAACTATTAAAGGTCACTTTTAGTGGAAATGTAAAAGTAACAGTGGATTGTAATAGAGTTTTTAATATGGATTGTAGTAGAGTTGGTGTGTCAAAGGTCCAGTTTCAGCACATAAAATATTGCTAGTTAGATCCTGTTGGTATAGCCTTTTAGGATTAAAAAGAGTTTCTAAAACTATTAATGTCTTCTTGTGGTTGTGTTAGAAGGCAATGCGGCTATTTGAAACTGTTTGAGGCATATTAACGCCACATTGTTTTATAATAAGAGTGTTACATAACACTTCGTAATATACGTAACATAACTAAGTGTGGTCAAAATGCAGGTAATTATTTCAAGATATGTAGACTAAATTTTAAACTTCTGCGGATTGATATGGCTTGAACATTGGAGTAAAAAAGTTATAGTTTAATATATATTGTTTTTTTGGTCAATTTATTAAAATGAGAAAACACATTCTCTTATTCGAATTTTGGTTGGTGTTAAAGATAAACCCTAACTATTAATGACTCATCATGACTCATATGAGATTTTTTTTTTTTGAGCAAAACTTATATGAGGAGGCTAAACACCTCAAATATTGTTTCACTATACAGTTAAATTTTCGGATTGTAAAATACAGAGAATCAAATACGCTCATAGCGTGCAGAGACAAAGAAGAAGATATTTATTAAATAGAAAAGCCACGTGGCATAAACACACCGTAAAAGAGCAGGCTTCGTTGAGCTGTCTATAAAATGCCAGAGATGCATCCCTTCTCAATCAATTAAAACCATCCCACACAAAACTTACCCAAAATCCTCTGTCTCTCTCTCTCTCACAAACCAAAAGCTGCTCTAGTTAAGATGGCCATAACAGCTACTCAAAACGACGGTGTTTCGTTAACAGCCGATAACGTTTCATACGAACTGGTGGAAACGGATGTTGACATCATCACTTCCGGTCGCCGTCGTATTCCGGCACACTCCGGGGTCCTTGTGAGTTTCCTTTTGTTGCATGTCTTATCAGTTTCGTACGTTCTCCATCTTATTTCTTCTTTTTATTATTTTTGAGAATTGGCTTTAATTCTTCTTTTGATATTAAACTTTCAATGCAGGCTTCTGCATCGCCGGTACTTACGAACATCATCAAGAAGCCGAAGAAAAGTTACGGCGGATCATCGAAAAGAGTCGTTAAGATTCTCGGTGTTCCATGCGACGCCGTTTCAGTTTTTGTCAGATTCCTCTACTCTCCCAGGTTCGTCTCAGATTTTCAATATTACGAATGATTAGGGTTTTGATAAAACTTTTAGATGATTTTTTGGATGAATTCAATGAATTTGTTATTATTATTATTTTTACTAAAATCGTCGGAAATAACATTACTAAACTGGTTGATTTATAATTATTTACCAAATTTGACTTTTCTCATATAGACCAGATTGCGATTGATTTGGACTTTTATATTCAAAACGTGTGAAACAAAAGGAAAGCGAAACGTTACTATGCATCAAAAAATCAAAATTGAAACATTAATATTGAAATTACAAATTCATGGACTATATGTTTTAATCATTACAGAGTATGCAAAAAAAATATAAATATAGTTATATAAGGAATTTATACCAATTTATTTGAAAATCCTTAATAAACATGAATAATTGCGTTTTGTTCTTTCTCAAGTCTTTGTATAAAATGTCTAAACATATTTCGTCCCTTTCCTTAGTCTGACCGAGAAGGAGATGGAGAATTATGGAATCCATCTGCTGGCTCTATCACACGTTTACATGGTGCCTCAGCTGAAGCAAAGGTGCACGAAAGGCGTCGGTGAGACACTGACGGCAGAAAACGTAGTCGATGTTCTCCAGCTAGCTCGGCTCTGCGACGCACCTGACCTCTGTCTCAAGTGTATGCGTTTGATCCACTCAAAGTTCAAGACCGTTGAACAAACCGAAGGATGGAAGTTTCTTCAAGAACACGATCCTTTGCTTGAACTCGACATTCTCCAATTCATTGACGAGGCTGAATCGGTAACTACATTTTTACTCATAACATTTATTTTCATTTTTCCTCTGTTTGAGATCTCTCCTGATTTAAAAATTAAAAAACAAGAATCTGGACTGAAGGTATAACTAAAATTACTCCTATAATTGATCCATATTAGAAGACCATAACCATTTTAATGATAATTTTAATATATTTTTGACAATTTGAAGATATTCGTCTAGCTCTTTAAAATCTAGGGACTAATGCGAATATTTCGGCTGTGCGTATTAGCCTCTGATCATAGTTAGGTATTTGGTTGACTTCTTGCAGAGGAAGAAAAGAAGACGGAGACATAGACGAGAACAGAATCTTTATATGCAATTGAGTGAAGCCATGGAATGTATAGAGCACATATGCACCGATGGTTGCACGTTGGTCGGACCATCGTCCAACTTAGACAACAACAAGTCAACATCTCAAGTCAAAACGGGTCCATGCAGTGCTTTCTCGACGTGTTACGGACTCCAACTTCTGATACGTCACTTTGCTGTCTGCAAGAAAAGAGGCGATGGCAAAGGCTGTCTTCGTTGCAAGAGAATGATTCAACTCCTTAGACTCCATTCTTCAGTCTGCGACCAATCTGCGTCTTGTCGTGTCCCACTTTGCAGGTAAAACAACCGACATTTTGATAATAATTAAGCAAACCCACGTTTTGTTTTCTTTTATGATTCTAAAGATGAAAGTATTCACTTCTCTATAGTAAAATCTCGTTTGATATTCACTTTCGGTGACAATAATAATGATAATATGTTTGTGGTGGTGACCTACTTATTAGATGATGAGTCATGATCAGAAGGCTGGAAATAACTTTTGTTTTCGTAAAGCTATTTTACTAAAATCTTTTGTTTTTTTGTAAAGATATTTTCGAAGTTGGAATCTAATTTCAATGTCACTTTTTCTGTGATTCGAGTAGGCAATTTAAGAATAGAGGAGAAAAGGACAATAAAATGGTCGAGGACACGAAGTGGAAGGTTCTAGTCAGAAGAGTTGCGTCCGCGAAAGCCATGTCTTCATTGTCTCAATCAAAGAAGAAGAAAAGTGAAGTGTTATTCAAAGAAGAAGCTGAAGATTTCATCAGAATCCGGAAGAAGTTATTTTGATTTGTTATTGTATTCTTGTAGATTATGTAGTTAATGAGCGAAGTTTGTCTCTCGGAATGGTTGATTGGGTTAAATTCGTCGATGAGTAACCCTTTTAATCTGTCGTTTGTTCGATCCTATTTATAAATAAACGTATTTACATATGTTTCTTTTGGTCAAAAGTATTTAGCTATGTAATTAAGTAAAATTATTTGTAATCGTTTTAACAATGTAGTTTGCACGATTTTATTTGCAAGACTAAAAGGAGACTAGCAAAGAGGAAAATAATACCACCAAGTTTTCGTCTGTGATCCAGTTTTGAAAAGTCTCGTCCCAATTTTGTTTTTTTTGGTCTGCTTCTACAAATATTAAATCTTATGTGTTTCTGATGCATGATTTTTAACATATATTTGATAGAAAAATTTGGTCAGGACTATACAATTCAAATTTATCAAAATGATCGTAGATGTATGTATCTGATATGACCAGACCTCTTTGTATTTTTGCTTTAACAAAATGGACCTGATTGTATATGAATCCTTACAAGTAGAGATTATATGCGAGGTACTTCTTTATCTACACTCCAAGTTGTATCGTCCAATCAATTACAGTCATTGCAACTATGAACGAGAAAACAAAAAATTGCTAGGAAGAAACCTAGATTCAAAAAAGGAGATCAAGATTGACCAAAAAATTGCTAGGAAGAAACTTAGTCATTGGTATAGTGGAATTGATCATGATTGAGGATCCAAAAGAAAACGAAACAATTTTTTTTTGTAAAACGTGTGCGATATATATCACAACAAATATCTATACTCTCTATTTATAAGAAAAGACGTTGGAAACAGACCAACCACAGAATGTGGTGGTTTCGTGTCCGATGTCTCACATTTCAATTCATACTGATTAACTGCCATATGAATGCAATTGATGTGAAAAGATTATGAAATAACAAAGAAGTAGAAACACGTAAAAGATTTACTTCAAGAGTTATTTTTGGTCAACAACTTAAGAGTTTAAGTTTTTAGAAATGGTATAAGAATATCTTCATGCTATGACAAAATAATTTGGCTAACGAATAGGTAAGACCGAGTGGAAAACGAGAATGTAAGACATCTTTAAAAATAAAGTTCAGAAAGATCGAGCGAGTTAATTACATATCTTTTTCTATAAATATTTCTTTCAATATAAATGGAAATGAATAGTATTACTTTGTGGAATGTAGCAAAATACCATTTCCCTAATTTTTTTTTTTAATTTTCCCTAAATCTTAGTGCGTACAACTTTTCGGATAGTGGAGCCATGCAGCCACAAAGTAGAGAGTTTATACTAGAGACCACAACAACAATTCTTAACAGGGAAATATGAGTGGCTAAAGTTTCAATCACATATGAATTGATAATAAAAATAAAATAAAATCTGATTCACAGTGATTGTGTTTGTTTATGACATTTGAGCTGTAAAGAAAATGTTGAAATGAATAATGAAGAATGTACAAAATCAGAAGCCAAATTGGTTTCAAAAAAAAAAATCAGAAGCCAAATACTCATCAACTTTTTTCCTCTGCAGGTTCTTGAACCGCGGCTCCTAATATTAAAGATGGTCAGTATAAAGCATTGTACGTAATGGTTGTTGTTGTGATCAAGGGGATCAACAGCACAAGGTTTTAATACTAGTAAGGAGTCGGTAAAACTAAAAAGCTTTCATCATTGTACGTAATGCCTTGTGTTGGAAGAAAACCTGATAAAAAGGAAAATTTAAAAAGTGCCCACACGCAGGATCGAACTACGGACCTTCAGTTTACAAGACTGACGCTCTACCACTGAGCTATACGGGCATTTTGTTAAATTGTTTCAGCTGCAGTTATAAATCTGAATAAAACTACCAATAGTCTCACGAGCAATCAATAAATGTGAATACCATTTTTGTTTGACCGTCTGGTTCTTTCCTCTTGAGAGCAACACTTGGCATTTGATATATTCTTGCTAGATCATCTTCCGTAGGTAAAGAACCAGAGGAAGATATTTGTCTTTGATGTTTTAATTTTATGAAAACCATAAAAATGAGAAATATATATAGTGAAATTGTATGATT